>NC_141031.1:9702500-9982500 GCF_052040795.2 Danio rerio
TCACAACTGATAACCTTGGATAATTGCGGTTACTGCTCTAAAATATGTTCTTTAAATGGCTTGGTAAAAAACTAAAACTTTTCCCTTTTGAAACAATATATTTTATTTTGAAAAAACATTTAAAATACTTTGAAAAAGTAAACATCTCAGGCTAAATAATTAAAATGAATTATTGACTTCTGCTATTTTCATTAGTTTTCAAAAACACTGATTTAAAAAGACACACACACACACACACACACACATGTATGTATATATATATATATATATATATATATATATATATATATATATATATATATATATATATATATATATATATATATATATATTATTATTATTATTATTATTTTTTTTTTCTGGAGATACTGTACTTTTAAAAAAACTAATAATAAAAAAAACTAATAAAAAAAAAAATAGAAACGATAGAAACGATGTAGCAGAAAATGTTGGTGGTTTTAAAACCATGACTTTTTTGAGTCATACCAAGCCTATTCACAAGATTCCAGCGTTGAGCAATTTGGCTATCCACACCAGATGAAACTTGGCAAAAACACTTTAATACAAGTCATTCAGCAGCAAATAATAGTGCACTGCACTCTAACAAAATAGTAAAGCTTATGGTCTAATTAATACATATTAAACCTGCTGTGTTCTTGTTTTTACAAGTGAATGTATAATGTGCTTAAATGATTGTATTTTCATACTAGGCAACTTACAAAACATAATTTGTATGTTCATAATATAAACATAATTTGTATCGATTCGGTCACACAACTGCACTAAGTTGCATTATTAAAGCATATATTAACATACAGACTAACAATTAATATGCCTGAAAAATATGACGTATGCATTTCTTAATTATTTATATTCTCATTCGGAATTATCTTAAAAATCACCAATTATTCTTTAATAACTGTTTGTAAGTAATGCAATACTATGTGGTAATGAAAAATGTGTCCTTAAGGAGCTGTATGTAAGTTGACTCTTCTAAAGCATACAAATACCATATATATTTGCACATATTTAAGAAACATGCTAAGTGAACTTTTTGGTTTATCTGAAAAACAATGCTGAAGTCAGGTATTCTAATTTGAAAATGTGTGTTATATGTTTTATGTGCCGGAACGCTGTCTTTTGGTTCTTTTAACCTGCTCAAGGCCAGTTAAACAAATTATATTTCAGCACCCTGGGATGCCTTGGTGGAAAACCAAGTATTTCATTAATTCTTTCAGAAAGGCCCTCAAAGCTTGCATCCGTTGCCAGAATGTGAACTCAGGTGGACAGTAGCAGACTCTAAAATGAGATGCAGACTCAGAGTTCCAAATGAGGTTATTAGGTAGCGAATGATATAAATATTTTAAATGTAAACATTAGGTGAGCAGGTTACATTGTAACCCGTGTACTAACAACATACATGGCGAGATTTGCAGTGATATGCAATTTGGCTGTTTCCACCAGATGAAACACCACAGAAATTCAAAAAGAGCCATTCAGAAGCACTAAATAAGAAGAGTTCAGATGCAAAATTCTCTAAATCCATCAGACTTTTTTTTTTTTTTTGAAAATTAGCATTTTCGATCAGGGTCCTCTGATAGGTTCAGAGGTTTTATTTTATAGGTAATGATAAGATTATTGGCTTGTAAATATATATATATGTATGTATATATATATATATATATATATATATATATATATATATATATATATATATATATATATATATATATTTATTTATTTATTTATTTATTTATTTATTTATTTATTTATTTTATTTTATTTTATTTTTTTAAATGTACTTCAAACTATTGTTTGGTTTTTAAACAGGGCAAATTTATTTTTGCTTCAAACACAGCTAAATCCACTTGTGCTTTTCTTTTCTTTTTTTTTTCTTTTTTTGCAAAAACCTCTAAATCCACCTATTGGGACAAGACAGTATAATTAGTGGGGAAAAAATAAAAAATAAAAAACTAAAGATGCAAATTATTTTACCAAACATTAAACACATTACCCAAACCACCGAAAATGAAAAACAGGAATCTGTAAAGCAAGTAGCGGTTCTTTTCGCTGTGGTGACCCCTGGTAAACCATGGACAAAGCAGAAGGAAAACGAATTAATGAAATCGGTCAAGTAAGTGCATTAATCGATAACATTAAAAATAACATTAATTAAATCTTAACAATCTGTTGTCATTTCTGATATTTTGGATTTAGCTTTAATGCAAGTAGACCAATGTAAACATTGTAAACTAAGCTTGTTATATTCAAATAACCTAATGTAGTGTGAAAACATTGTGAAACATCAATATCTGTGCATTATCCATTAATATAAAAAGCTTATCAGACATATAGGTCATATGAAGTAGCATAAATAAAATGAAAATCTTCTATCGCAGGCCGTTGCTTTTATATGGAACACAATTTAAATCAGTCTTTAGGCTCGAACGTCAGATTTTCTCCTGCTGGTCCTCAATCTGGCAACCGTTTGTTTTGATCCATGAATAATTTTATAAGTACGAAATACAGCATTTGTAGCTGTAGTTATAAACTGCTTACTAATGACTATTAATCTAGAGTTTATGCTTAACAAATGAGGAGTTAACTCTATTTTTAATGCTTAATAAATGATTAATAGTGTGCAGTTATTACAAGTTACCGATTTTCTTTATCCACGCCACTAATTTGCTGCAGTCTTTTGGCTGGATATAATTGTTCAATACGATAGGATGATACATTAGTGCATCTGTAATATATGGTTTGCTCTGAAGGTAAACAAGTTTGAAACAATCTACATGATAATCTAATTTCCAACAGTTATTTTTAACTATTTATTTCTGAGATCTGTTCTGACAATAAGCCTGGGGCCATTTATATACTTTATGCTGCTGTTGTTCCAACAAGAAAAAAGGAGAAAAAGAAATCTATAAGTTAGTCAAGTTGTGGGCGATGTGAACTACTTTTTCTTCAGACATCAACAGGAATAACTAAGTTTTCTTTTGACATGACAGAATATCGAAGTGTTATTTCAAAGTGTTCTGGAACTCTATTATCCGTTAAGCTGCAAATGAAATTCTCATGATGTCACTTCTCTCAGAACTGCACATTTGAAATGACGGAAATGAACTAGTCACAGGTCCTTGTGTTATGAAGGTTACATCATTAATATGTAGTTTGATATGATCCACTGATATACTAAAACAACAGGGTCTGTCTGGTCAGGAAGTGACTCATTACTAGAGTGATAATGTGAAGCTGTGGTAACATTTCACTGTAGCTCTGCTGTAAGAAACATAGCAACAGTTCTCGAGCGTTGCCTAGCATTTGGTCTCCTTGAATCGCTTTGTCAGCTTGTCTCAGACTAAGTTGCCTGGTGATTCTTATAGTTTTAACGATGGCACCTCGTCTGATTCATGAAGGTCATTATGTGCTTTGACTTCCTCTAACGTGCACAAGGGCAGAGCACCTGCTGTGTATGAAACATGTTTGTGGCAGAACCAAAGTCGCTGAAAGTAATTAATGGGTGTGAATAAACTTAATATGTAAATGCTATGAGTGAGCTACGAGTGAATACTTAATATGATGTGCAGGACATCCAGCCTAGTGAAATTGGTGGACATTTTTCCCCAAAAATTGGACTATTTCAAGTTATTCCCATCATGTTGTATTTAATGAAGAGATTTAAATAATGCATTTTAGTGTTTTATTTATTTATTTATTTTTTTTTCCAGTCAAAGCTTGTCGGCTTATAGTGTGCACACTTTTTAATATACCAAAAAATGTTTGTAAAAAAAACTTGCTTACTGTACTACATTACTAAAGTATTTTGTTCACAAATATTTCTTTAAACTAAGTTATATTACAGCTTTTAAAAAAGGATGTTAAGAGATTTGAGTTTTAAATCAAGTAATGTGAAATGTCAGACAACCAATCATGAAAAACAAATATTTCAGGAATCTGTTAAAACATGTTAAAATTAAAACTACAGTAATTGAAAAAAAAATAATAATAATAATAATAAGTAAATGAATTAAATAAAACTAAATATACAAATAAACAAATAATAAAAAAACAAATAAACAAAAAAATAAACAAATAAAATAAAAAGCAAATAAAAAATAATAATAATAAATTAATTAATTAATTAAATAAAACAAAATAAATAAACACCAAAACAAAACAATAAATTAAATAGAACAAAAATAACTAAATAAACAAATAAAATAAAAGATGACAATAAACAAATAAAACAAAACAAAATTAAATTAAACATAAAACAAAAATAGCAAATAAAATAAAACAAAATAAATCAATCAATCAATCAATAAACAAAACAGAAAAAGTAAATTACATATAAAAATATGAATAAATAAATAAACACATAAAATAAAATAAAAACATTTATGAAAACATTTAAAAATAGATCAATGACAAAAATAGCTTAATTTAGTTGTAGCCTAGAATAGACTGCTTTTGGCACTTTTTGACACTTTTTTTATTGTTAATTTTGTTTTGCAATTCCCAATATTAAGAATGCTACTGAAATGCTTTTCTCAACAACATAAAAATGAATAAAAAAAACCTCCTTCATAAATGTCTTTAGTAGATTGCACTTTTTTGAGTTAATGGATGTTGTACTCATTAAAAAATATATATAATTGTATTCAGCCAAACAGATTCGCTGAAATAAAACAAATAAAAAAACAAGAACTGTGATGCCAGTTTCAGGCCCGTTCGCAGGTAAAAAGAGTGGCACTTGCTGTGCATGCAACCGGAGCCAGCAAAGTATTCTGCTTGGTCCTAATAACTTTCTTTGAACAATTATGCCAAAGCAGTCAATACAGGACAAGAGAGCTCACGTATGGCAAAATAAATAAATAAATGAAATAAACACTCTCTCTCTCTCTCTCTCTCTCTCTCTCTCTCTCTCTCTCTCTCTCTCTCTCTCTCTCTCTCTCTCTCCCATTGTTAATAGATCATTTGAAAATTAGACATTAAATGATTTACTGTCAGTCCATCCAAGTTTTACTGTAGGTAACATTTTTCTAATTATTTATTTTGTAAATCTTTTGTAAATCTTTTTATTTTATTTATTTTTTATTTTTGTAAATCTTATATATTTATTTTTTTTGCTGAAACTTTGGTCCTTGGTGAATCATAAAAATGCAAATCAGCTACTCTCACTCTAGGAAACAGTGTTATAAAAACACGAATGCTAATTTCATTTTTATGATTTTTTTTAGAAGGCCAAACAAGAGTGTTTACTTGGCCTTAGAAACATAAATTGTCTCCACAACACAGGAGAAATTCAGTGAAGCCGTACCTTGTTTTTGTGAGACACTATGCAAATATTTTAAACACTGACTTAGAAGTATGCAGAAGTAGCTTATAAACAGCAACAAAAAATTGTTAAATTGAAATCACATAACTAAATTATCATTTCTAAAACATTTAAGTCAAATTTAAGGCTGATTTATACTTCTGCGTCAAATGCTCGCAAATGCTACGGCGTTGGCACATAGCCCTACGCCGTGGCCGTTGGCGTCGCTGACGTGCACCTCTCAAAAAATGTAACTACACGTCGCAACGGCTTGGTAGAGCTGACGAGTCTGGGTGGGGCCGAGAGCCAAGCGGATGGTGCAACCCCGATGGAGCGATTGTTTACAAGTGTGGAGTCCTGTGAAGGAGCTCCGGATGGAAAGTTTTTCTTTGTGTTTACCTTATAAAGTTGTTGCACGTCCGTCGGTTCCTGCCTCAAAATGAGCGAGCTTGAGCCACTTGTACATTCAGGAAGTGTTCAGGAAAAGCAAAACACCAGTGAAGAAACTCGACACAGAGGAACATTTACACCTCACTGCCAACTAGCTTTTCGGAAGTGTTAATGCAGACCAACAGAGACAGCGCGCAAAAGTATAAATGCACAACTACACGCGTTGCATGCGCCGTGGGTTACGCCGGTCACTTGACGCAGAAGTATAAACCAGGCCTAAAAGTGTAGCTTCATAATTCTCTCCTTCTGATGGTCCCAAAAATGTGTAAGTTTCTTTCATACATAAAAAAAACATAAATGATTTAGTATTGAAAATGATCAAGAACTTCTAAATTAAGTCGTAAGTTTTTAAAAGTGCATGGCCAATTAATGAATTAAGCATTTAATCCAGAGGTGCCCAAACATTTTCGTTTGAAGAGCCAAAAACCAAACATCAAGAGCCATGAGGCGAAGATAACCAATTCACCAAACTATATTACATTAAAGTTACCATAGACAATTTTTTTATTTTTTTTTAAATATTTTTAAAAAAAATAGAAAACATTACTTTGAACCATATTATCTAATGCAGTAAAACTGCAAAGTTACACCATTTTGCGCTACACCGCTGGAGAAATAGAAGCTTGATTATTTAAAAAATATAAATAAACATGCATTTAATAAATAATACTAATGATAATAATATTATACAAAAAAAAGCAAACTGTCATGAATAACAGTTTGCTTTTGTATAATATTATTGTTAATATTATTTGACGTGTTGAAAATATTATTATACAATCTCTGATCATCTCTGATTTAATCACATCTAAAATCAGTTCAAATTGGATTATGGAGTAGCTTATTTATTATAAATGTTCAATAAGTTCATTAGTAAACATTTACAAGGAACCATTTACAAGGATTCTCATACTTTTTCTTTTTGAAAAGGAACTAATGGTCTCAAAGGGAAAAATTCTATATATATATATATATATATATATATATATATATATATATATATATATATATATATATATATATATATATATATATATATATATATACACTGTATGCACACACTCACTGGACACTTTTTTAGGTACACCTTACTAGTACCAGGTTGGTCCCCTTTTGCCTTCAGAACTGCCCTAATTCTTTGTGGTATAGATTTAACAAGGTTCTGGAAATTATTTTCTGAGGTTTTGGTCCATATTGAAATGATAGCACAGTTGCTGCAGATTTGTCAGCTGCACACCCATGATGCGAATCTCCCGTAATTTAAAGATAATATACAGACTATGTTTGGAGGAAATCCAGCCATTGACTTCAATATTATTTTTTGTTCGTACTATGGATGCCAATGTCTACTTTTTTCCAACTTTCTTCAGCATACCTTGTTTTGTGTTCAACAATATTGTTCGTTCATGAAATAAATATAAGTTGTGATGAATGAGTACTGCTTTTTTATGACATTCTCTTTGTGAAATGTTATGCTTGAAAGGTGTACATCTTCTATTTACAAAAATGTATAGTTTGATAGTCTGTTGTTATTGCGGATGTTCACGCATTTACAGTTTATGTCAGAACCCATCAGGTAGTTTGCATATTAGAGATGGGTCAACCACAAGGATGCTGTTACTGGACGGGTACATTGGAGAAATGAAGGGGACGGAAGGTGCATAAATGTGGCTCCCACAATTTCAATAAACCGTAGACCATCCCAATAAACAGCTGAGGAGAGTGAGAATATTTTATCTTTTACAAGCAGCCACCACCTCCTCTGAATGTTAAATCATACCCACAACCTCTGCGTCTAATTCAGAATCATAAATCGCACACTATGATCTCCTTCTTAATCAACCTAAGCACAAGCTTCTAATAAAAGATGATAGTGCCACAGTTTTGCAAAGTCAAGGTAAAATATTTTGCCTCTGAAGCAAGTGGGCAGGACGCTTTGCATGTCATATAAAAAGAATCGTACCGCGGTGAAATAAATATTGCACAAACAATAAAGCCATTCACTCAGTCACAAAAAAGGTACACAGTGTTCTCAATCATTTTCTTCGCCGATGCAACAGTAAATTGCCCTGATGCTGTGTATATGGCAGAAGGAGCTGCAGAAAAGATTGTAACATATTGTGCCTACAGGAAAAAGAGCCAATTTCCCTGCTTGGCACATACGCAAATGAGCATCACCCGCAAGATAAGGAACATAAAAGAAAAATACTGTCACAAGCCCACTTGTGCACAAAGTTACGGCAGATACGCACAAGTCATTGTGAGGAGAATCTTTCCTCTGCTTCCTCTCGCATCTACCCTGCTGTTTATTTACGCAGTGTTGGGAACAAGCTAACTAGCAACAATATTAACTTGTAGGGTCGTATTGTGCTTCTTTTTACAAGATGTAATATGATACTCAAACTTATGAAGTCAGAATTATTAGCCCCCTTTCTTTTTTAAATATTTCCCAAATGATGTTTAACAGAGCAAAGAAATTTTCAGAGTAAGTCTGATAAATATTTTTCTTCTGGAGAAAGTATTACTTGTTTTATTTCGGCTAGAATTAAAGCAGTTTTTATTTTTATACAAAAAACTTTAAGGTCAAAATTATAAGCCTCTTTAAGCTATTTTTTTTTAAAAGAGTGGAGAAACTATGACGTCAATTTGTATGCAAAAACCCAGACGCCATTTAGCATTTTAGCAGTTCTGGTTCCCTCGTCCCAAAGTCAATGGGATTTTAAAATGGGATTTCAGTTAAATCGCTTAAATAAGGTTCGTGGCTAACACAAACTTAAGATACTTTCACGTTTTGTTCTACGACATAAAACACATCAGTTACAGCACACTCTTGATTTTTTAAATGGGTTACACTTCTTTAAAAGGACAGTTGCTATCAAGTTGCTAAATGGCACTGCAGGCAGTGTTGGAGACATTTTACGTCATCAAGCTGATCTGGTCTGGAGCATAGCTCGCCTGCATTGGGCATTTGGGTTTGTCTGTGATTTAAGTATTTTCATGAATAGTATTTTATAGTTTGTAGTATTTTTCTAATTGGGAAATCATTTTGTGTGTAGATGATGCTTTCACTTAAAAAAGACTGTCAAGACAGATTAATTTGTTGATCATTTATTTTAATTAAATGATATTGTGGAGACACTGCCAACCAGTGACGCCTGTCTCTTTCCTGGTCTTAGTAATTCAAACGTGTGAATAAATGTGTAAGAAAAAATACATATTAACTGTCATTTTAATGTGATCAAGTGAATTTTCGTCTTTTTTTTCTTCATCTGAACACATTTACCTCTGTCGTAACTGCGGTATACACTCCTCCATAAAATGTACAGCAGGAGTGACTGTATGGTCTGCTTTTTGCTGTACTTTCTGACATAAAAAAAAATTGAATGTTGTTCTCGATCCATGATGGAACTTGAACTTGTCATCTCTCATCTGCAATTACTTCATACTACCTTAAAATATGTTTTGAAAATGTTAGCTCATCAATACGCTTATTTCATGCGACCGACATTTTAAAGAACCAAAGCGAGGCTGCGGTGGGAAGAAACCCGGAAGTGTAGGACCAGCACTGTAAACATTGCAGTAAAATGCTGTGGACTACAAACCTCCAGCTGTTGCCAAGATTTCAAAATGCAGAAATAGTGTAAACATCACTTTAATATCATTCAGTAAGTTTAATTTAAACAATTAAAAGCAATTTAGCATCAAAGAACATCACAATCTTAGTGATACGCTTAAGTGTCCTCTTAAGCTTCAGTTCATGGCACCAGGTAAACACCATGGGGATGCTTTCCTGCTACAGCCTATGTGACCCGGTGAGCGATAAAACACTGCAGTCCTCTGTAGCATGCCCTCGTGTTGTCTGAAATAGTGTTTTCCCGCTACTGAAGTTTTAAAACTGTCTTAATTCCCGCTAACATGGAAGCGCTGCTGAGCGCGGATGACTCGACTGATCTTGACGGCTGCTTCGCGCTCCAATCTCCGTGTATCTGTGTTTGGTTTGCACTCAGTTTACTGCTCTTCACCCAGTGCAAACATAGATACATGGAGACTGGAGCGCGAAGCAGCCGTGAAGATCAGTTGAGTTATTAGGCAGATCGCTCGTCTGTGTTTGTGCTCAGTAAACAGTGGAGGGTGAACTGATGGCCTTCTCAGCCAATCACAATCATTTCTGTTGAACACGTGAACACAATGGCAAATCAGCGCTGTTTTAAGAAAGCCATCAACAGTGACTTAAATGTTAGCAGGAAATTGATGTTTTTTTTCTTTTAATTCAGTATTGTGACAAGTCTAATATAGTGAAATAATTAGTTTAATAACTTGAGTTCCATAAATGACATCTAAAACGTGTTTGGGAAAGAAAATGTTAACTAACAAGTGCCATTTCCCTTAACTTAGCTGAAAATGAGCTCTGATATCCCTTTTTATTTTCACCATTCATTCAGAACGGACCTTCGGGTCACTTGTAAGGCGGTGAAATGATACATTTGTGTCACTTTCTCTTCGCTGATAAGCTAAATAGCCAGCTACAAAACGTTCCTATGTAACTCCCAATGATGCTTCCGGGTTTCTTCCCACCGCAGCCTCGATTTTGCTTTTAAAAATAGAGGCCGCGTGAAATCAGTCTATTAAAATGATTCCTGCAGAAGTCAAACTATGCATTTGTTTTCTGTGAACATGCACCCTCTAGAGGCAAAAATTACTTAATGTGCCTTTAAGTGTAACTTTCTAGCCCCACCTTGACATCCAAGAAGTCACCTAAGCCAATTTTTACTCATTACCTCCACAGTTCACCAGAAGGGTCTAATATTCATGGGGTATTGTGGGAGTGTCGGCCATGCATGATTGATGCTTTATAAAACCTTCTTTACAGTTCTGACATTTCAGGCGAAACAAGCAGGGTCTGAACTTTCCATCTGGTGCTACCTGCCTGCCTCAAAGTCCTCCACTGTCCTTGAGCCCCAGCGTCACACTCTGATCAGAGCTCTTTAGGGAAAGGGCAGGAACCCACAAGATTAATGCTTTCCCAGGGCATATTACTGTGTGGCGCCAGCTAGCCTAATCACTATCAACAGCTTATTGTTGATGCAGAGAGTGTGCGGAGCTGCTTACCAACACTACTGCCACCAATGTCATAATCGCAGCGCTCCCCGCAGGGCACTTAGCAGCATGGTTCCTCGGTGCATTAAAGCTCACCAAATCTGACGAAAGAAGGATGAAAGCCGAGAGGAAGAGAAGTTCTATCGCTCCACCTCATCATGTATCGCTTCGCAGTAATTGAAGTAGCACGACATGTACATTATGCCTGAAATTAAGCGGGTTATGAAACTGCGGAGGTTTTCAGACATGTGTACTTTAGATCCTCTTCCTGGTAATTAAGTAATTACACTCTTTGTTCTTTGTTTATAAAAGCTAATAACTGATTTACATAGAAATTATAATGATTTACGGGTAGCAAACCAAAGACTTAACACTGATTCTAGAGGGCTGGGATACAAGAAAAGGCTAATGACGCAAGGGGAAAAAGGCAGTTTGTTATGAGATTTATCTGTAGCTTCTCACTACATCTGATTTTTCAAAATAAGTAAACATGTTTTTGCATATCACATGCTGAATCTCAGCTATTGGTTTTCTTATGTTACTGTACTTAAGTCAGGACATTTAAAACACGCTATTTATTTGCATTAGGGCAAAGATAAGTTCTCATCAGTGTCGATCTTTCAATGGCATCTGATTCTTCAGGTTTTCTTCTGTAATTTTAATCAAATTAAAAATTATAATTAACTTTAAATTATAAGTAATGACCAGTTAGTTACTTAAAAAATAGATAGCAAATTACTGACTACTACTAGCAATTGTAATCTGATTACATTACTAATTACTTCATGTAAAAAGTAATCAGACATGGTTTCCGCTACATTCACATTACTCTTCACATTCAGACCCTTCACCCCTCATCCTGCACAAAAATCCAATTTAGTCTGTTTAGGAGGAGTTGAATCGCCGTTTTGTTGGTGATGAGCAATTTCATACAATGGTTTCTATACACTTGCTTGAACAAGTTGCTGGTCAAATTACAAACAGTCAAAAGTTCTTTAGAGACTGGAATATTCACAGCAATATTTTTTGTTTTTACGCTCAATGAAATCAAAGTAATCTCTGTATTTCTACTTGAAGAAACAACCCCTCTCTCGACAACAACCATGTCAGCTCATGTTCTCCAGCAATTTAAAAGCGCATGCTTATTAACTGACATTGCAGTGGAAAACATAATAAAGAGAAGCATTTTTTTTCTTCTAAAACTATAATTGTAAAGCAAGTAACGCAACCATATTGACTTTAGTAACTGTAATCAAATTACACTAATTTAAAATGTAATTCATTACATTACTGCGTTCCTCAAAAATGTTAAATCAAATCCCTTTTATTGTTACATTATCAGGATCACGTGTACTATAATGAGTGAAAAGCTTAGGTGCTGGCTCCAAAACACAGTGCGAAATAAAACAAAACAATATACAATTAGCAATGTTGACAGTAATACGTAGAAAGCAATAAATAGGTGTAAAAATAGTCTGACGGTTGGTGGATTATAATACAGTAATGTGTTACTGTGGAACACATTTGACCCAACTCTGGTAATGACTAATTGATAACTGCCTCTTGTATTACAAGAAAACAGTTTATAAAAAAAAAAAAAAAAAGATTTAAAAAAATTCTATATTTTAATGGAGGAATTATTTTTCTACTAGGGTCACCTTAAGACTTTTACCATATGTACATACGACTTGAATTTTCTACATACAATAATAATAATAATAATAATAATGCAAAATAATTGTTACCAAGGGAAGTTATGTGACAACGGAGTGAGGATCCATGTGCAGCTTTATTTAAAATGTCAGACAGGCAATGATCATGGTGTACAAACAGAAGCATGAGGACAATCAAGAAGTGAGTTAAGTCACAGGCAAATGACAGAGGCAGGCAGCAAACAACTAAAAAAAAAAAAAACATGGGGACATGGAAAAATTAAACATAGGAAACGCTTCGAAATGTACAGGGATAAACCAACAAGACTCAGCAAAGTGTGTGGGAATGTGAGCTGTATAAATAGTCCATGTAATCAGTCTTATATCAGCTACCAGCTGTGTGTGTAATCATAGGAGTTCCAGAAACAGGTGCATGTGGTGCATGACAGGATTTGTAGTTTATAAGGTCACAGAATTGTAGACCAGGTGATGGTGCATGTTTACCAGCAATCTACAAGCCTGGATCGTTGGTGATTATGACAATAAAACTTGTTTGTTCATATGTCCGTTTGTCCGATCGTTTGTTTGTTTATTTGTTCGTTTTCATCCCGCTTAGTGCCTTTATTCTACAGGGGTCACCACTGCATAATAAACCGGGCTTATTATTATAATCATTATTATTATTATTGTTGTTATTATTATTGTAAGGACCTACTAAAATGTAGCTATATAAAATGTATATTTTATTTTAAATAAACAACTTTCTTAAAACCTGTTTTTCTTTTTATTTCTAAAGTATTTGAATACATATTTATAGTTATAGTTACATATAGTTATAGTTATTTATATGATATTTTGTGTCATGATTAATTGGATATTAATAAAAAATGAACTAAAAACTATTTCATTTCAGATATAATTGTTGCCGTTTGACTAATCTTGAAGCCCATCAGTGCTAAGTGTCTGTGTTGACAGTTTGGCTGATAAGAGTGATAACAGCAGTTTATTATTTTGGAAAAATCATTTCACAGATGATGCACACAGCCTAAATAACACTGAGCAGTGAATAACAGAGGGCAGAATGATTTTCCGTGTTTCTCCCCCTGCCCTTGTTTAAGGTTAGCGCTGCTAATTTGCACCTGCACAGGAGTTATAAACCAATTACATGGATGAGTGCTGAGAGAAGCCGGTGGTTGCTAACACTTGAACAAGGGTCAATACCGTGTCTGTTTACTGGCTATAGGGAATATTAGACTTAAGAGCTATTAGTATTTGGAGGGAACATAATAACAAGGTTTGATTTCCCACCCAGACATACTGTAGCAAAGAATGACAGAGAGGATCAGAGATGTAAATCGCCTGTATTGACTTAAGTAATGTTGATGAACGTCCAGTTTTTGCCATGGCTGGTTTCACCATATTTAATCAAATACATTTGTACATTCATTGATTCATTCGTTCGTCTATCCATCCGTCCATCTATCCATCCATGCGTTTTTTAAGAACTGTTTTGGAGAATAGTTAATCCCAAAGTCAAGTCAAGTCAAGCAAGCGAGCCATAGATATATACACTAAATATTGAATATGGACCCTGGGCATGTGTCAAAACCGCCGCCACATTTGTATAATTCTCCCAGGACAAAAGTTGTTGAACCGCACTAGTCAAGATGAAATGTGAAGTATTTAGCGCTGTGTACAGGTGTTGTATTGAGCAAACAAAAAAACAAAAGCATAAAAGGCATCACATTTAAGATTTCATTTTTTTAAGTTCTTGTATGTTTTGACCTTTTGTGCTAAACAAGTCATGTTACTGATGACAATACAGTCACTGATCATAAGGCAGAAGAGCAGCAACTCGCATTAAATGCAAGGCTTCTGCTAGTTTTGTTGAAAAAATCTGCAAACAATGTAAATAAAATATGACAACATGACGCTAATGCCAGAATCTTGTATTACTGTTGGCTACGTGAAAAATATTGAAAATAAAATTGAATACTGAAAAATATTAAATACTATTGATGTTATATACTATTTAGATCAGAAAGGTTGATATTATGCACATTGAGATGCAGTGATATTGATGGATCACACGACTCGTTCATAACAAAGATTAATTCACAAACGAATCGCTCCCTCCATTTGAACGAGAAGTGAAGGGGGGGGGGTGATAGGTTGGGGGCAAGTCAATTCAGGACAGGGATTAGATCAAATTTGACAGGTAGGGAGGATAATATATTTCAATGCACACAAACACACGCTCTTTGTCAGCAATGCCCATGTAATCACTTATCCATCAATAGGCAACATCTAATGTAAATATTTATTAAGGAGGCATGCAAAGAAGCAAACAAACAAACTATTATTATTATTATTATTATTATTATTATTATTATTATAAAAACTTATTGCCATTTTGAGTGCTGAAAAAAGTGATAAACTTTTTTTATTATTTTAGTCTCAAAGAAATGTCATCAGTAGTTTGCAGAATGACATGAATACATTTAAGCAAAAGTGTAAATTACAATTTCATATTTTGCTATTTTAGCGTACATTTTCTTAGGTTTTATTGCATATTTAATTGGTTGCACATATTCTGTGGCACAATATGTATTAAAAAATAATTGGGGTTTAAAAAAGCAATTTCCATAAACTCTTTTTCCTACCTGGATATTTATTATTAGCAGAAACTATTTTCTTTAGATAAGTAGCATGAGTCTATGATGAGTTGCACAGCCTTGACTTTTTCATAATCCTATTTTCAGATATAACCAACAGGTCCTGCTAAGAGATGAAGCTCTTCCTACCAGACAAAAATACATATGAAAAGGAGAGCAGCAGGTAAAAGATTTTATTTTTAAGAATTTACTCTGGAACACAGTCAGTCAGTCAGTCAGTCAGTCAGTCAGTCAGTCAGTCAGTCAGTCAGTCAGTCAGTCAGTCAGTCAGTCAGTCAGTCAGTCAGTCAGTCTGTCTGTCTGTCTGTCTGTCTGTCTGTCTGTCTGTCTGTCTGTCTATCTATCTATCTATTAGGGATGTAACAATATTGTAAATACCGTCATACCGCAATAGTAATTTTTTTCAATATTACCGTAGGCGAATGACTCAATAAAATTATATTTCTGAGAAAAGTTTGCTTAGGTGAATGAAGCGAACGGGAGGTAACGGGAACTACAATTCCCATCAGCCTAGGCGTGGCCATCATCCTTTGCGGTCTGTTGTAATTACAGATCCAGTAATGCGGAAATGGAGTGTGTTGCTAGTAGAGGGGAAGAAAAAGAGCTGGAAATGATCTAACCTAAAGCGGGTTTTAAATCGGATGTGTGGAAGCATTTCGATTTCTTTCTAAAAAGATACAAAAAAGGAGAAAAGGTGACAGACAAAGAAAAAAACAGTATGCAGGCACTACCAGACTGTGGTGAAATATAAGTCGGGGAAAACGACTAAAAGCAGTCATGGGGACTGCAGAACACAGCACACTTGTTAGATTGATGCAGTCATTGACTTGTACCGCAAGGAGACCTCTATCTCACTCATGGCTTGTCCTCTCAAGTGGTGGAAAGACAATGCACAACGTTACCCACTGCTGTCAACCTTGGCTAAATCATATCTCTCTGTCCCAGAATCCTCAGTCCCAAATGAGAAGGTTTTGTTTTCTGTTGCAGGGGACATGCCCAGAGATCCCAGCTTTTACCAGATTATAGTTATATGATAATTCTCCTTAAATAACCCATCTCTATCTAAGTGAGTGAGTGATTAAATGTTGAATTTGATGAGTTTTTAACAATACTAAATTGAAACTTTATTTTTTTATATGGTTTAATAGTTTTTTGTTATTAAAATTGAAAAATTGAAGTTCCTGTTTCAAAACTTACATGTAGATGGCTAATTTGTATGTCATTGATATGTTCAGGGCTAAGGTAAATAAACACTTTTGGCACTTTTTTCGAGTCTTTTCATTAGTTTTGTTTTTCCTGTAAATTATTCAATAAATACTGCACCGTGCCATTCATACCGAGGTACTATCGTACCGTGAAATTCTGATACCGTTACATCCCAACTATCTATCTATCTATCTATCTATCTATCTATCTATCTATCTATCTATCTATCTATCTATCTATCTATCTGTCTATCTATCTGTCTGTCTATCTGTCTGTCTATCTGTCTCTCTGTCTGTCTGTCTGATATTTATCTAAGTGCTTTGGGTGTATTGTCATACAAAATATGTGCAATATATACATATAATAGATATATAAATAATATTTTTTCGAGACTGTATGTTGAGAAGAGTATGATTAACACTAAATTACTGCTTCAATGATATTTAATTGCATTCAACTTATGTTACTTGCAGTTTCTTTGTAATAAACTGTAAAATTCACCAGGGAATAATTTATACTTAATTTAAATCAGTGTTTAAGTGAATAAAGCTTGTTAAATTATAGGACTTGTAAAGGGCAAATAAAAAAGTAATAAGAAAATAGAAAACAAAAATATAATAGAATAAAAAAAGAAAAAAGAAAAGAAGCAAAACAACTTGAATGTGCTGAAAATGGATTAAGTGAAGGCGACCTCTGAAATAGAGACTAAGCCAAAGGAGAATGAATGAATGAATGAATGAATGAATGAATGAATGAATGAATGAATGGATGGATTATTTGAACCTGAAGACTGGATTTTGCCATTACTTTTTTTTATTGTTTGTTTGTTTGTTTTAACACCATTTTTAATGGTCATTCATCACAAACAATATGCCGCAACATCAGATAAAAGGTGAGACAAACATTTTATATACCTTTTTCTTAATTGTTTGCTTTGCGCCATTTAATTTATCACTGCTATTTTGTTTATTTTCTTATAAAGTCTATATACTCATTTATTTTTTAACTTTGTCGTGTTTGGGTCAAATCTGACCAATTTACAACTTAAAAACACTCTTAAATGTTGTGTTTTACATCTGATTGCCTCAAGGCTTTACGATATCCTCCACACTATATGCATTTGAACATACAGTATAAAAGTGATGATCACCTCTTTCATTGAATTTTGAGTGTTTTAGTCGACATTGCTACACCTGTGGTGTTCACGGTCAAAAGTGACCGCCATAGGAAAATAATGTGACTATAATCATCCATCAGATAGAAAATATCCTATACTGTACACCACCCCAACTCACTTGTTATATTTAAAGAGCAGTTATTTTCTGTCTATTTCTACAAAATCATATTAAACACTACTTTGAGACTTTGTTCAAAACTCAAAAATGTTGATTAAAGGTTTTCTGTTAAATGTTGAAAAATGTTTTCTGCGCTAATTTAAGAGCTGTTGAAATGGACAATTTTCAATGGGTCAATTTTGTCCGGGAACACTAAATTAAGGGGCGGGAGATGGGTTATAAATAGCTTTTAAATTGAAAAGTTTTCTTTATTCTTTATTCTTTTCTTAAAGTTCTTCATTAGTCATTAATCAATAAAAGCACAGCAATACATGTTCTTCCTTCAATCTTATAGACTGAAGAATAAGGTAAATATAAAGGACGTCCTGCCAGCAGCCATTAAAAAGAAAAGGAAAAAAAGCATATTACTTTTTACTGTCATTTTGTACACATCAACGCTTGAATTATCCCCAGACAGCATTTAATGTCAGATATCCAAGTCAAACTCATAAAACCGTGTTCTAACATGACATGTTTTAAAAGTTAAAGGCCCATGTAACAGCTTTCCACAAGGAGCTGCCAAGCCTGAGCAGAAAAGCTTTAACCCCTTTCATTTGCCAAAGAGCAACCCACCAGAAAGAGCAAGAGATCGTGAAAGAGCGATAAAATCTGACTGAACATGCCATTTTTGGCAAAGCCAGGGTCTGATACGAGGCCTACAAGGGCACTGACTGAAAGGACTGCTGAACGAGAGAGCAGCCAAGGATGAGAGGCCTGTATTCACATGCTATAATCTTCAACTGTGATGGAGTGAATTAAATTAAGATTAGACCTCATGCTTGACCAGGTCACTTTCAAGCTGTAAAAGACAAGATTTTGGTGACCCAATAAAGCACCTGTTGCAAGCAAAACGGTGCCCCTAAAAGGTGTCTAAATCAGCCACATAGATGATCGACATCAAACATTAAAGTAAAACAAAATAAAAATTAATTGTAAATACGTAAATAAAATATATCAATTATTAAATGAATGGATGAATGAAGCATATGTATTCACTAACATACTTTAACACGCAATAGGAAGTTTATCATGGAAAATGTAGAAAAGATAAGAGTGTGATATAACATCAGCTATAATAATGTTTGCTATAATATTAGAATTGTTGTTTTAACACTAAAACTACCAGAATCCTATAAGTAAGGGTCATATAAGATGAACTAATTAGGATTAAAGTAACAAATTTAAGTTGGCACATCATATTTAAGCAGTTTTTTAACTTCTACTGAGATTTTAGATTTTTTTTTAAGATTTTTAGAATGGCTTTGAAGGCCATCATTTATGTTCCTCCTCAAATAGGTCATTACTCTAAAAATATGATTATTTATTTATTTTTATTTATTTTTGTAATATAGCTGTAGGGGATTACAGTTTAACCCAAAGAATTACCAGCTTGTCAGATAAAGAGCCGGAGTCAGAGATTCAAATAAATAAAATAAGTTTAGTGAAGATAGTTTGCAGTTTTATCAGCAGAAGTCAGCTTCAACACTCCAATGAGTTCCTGGGCCGCTCTGCTTACAATCACCAATCAATAACAATTACACTCTCACATAACGTCATTAACTACGTCATACATATAGGTGTTCTTACCTGATTGGTTAAAACACAGATAGACTAGGAAAATTTCCACGTGCATACAATTCTAAACAATATCTTAAGCATAAACGTCAGACATTCACTAGACTGTTTAGAGCTGACTCTTGACCTGTGAAATGGTTCCACACTCAAATAGAACACACACACCTAAAGTACAATCTGTGTCTTATCCAAGTCTGAATGTACTCTCAGCCGTCTTTATCAAAACTGGTTAAAAACTGGTATAATCTACATTCAGGCAGTTATAATATCCATACTACACAAAGTCTATCTTGAAGAAAATTAGAATCACTTTAAAAGAATTAACCGTAAAAATAGCAAAATCACTTTAGACATTTTTAGACAGTATTAACTCATAGAAATAACAATAGAAACAGTTGCTTCCAGTCCTCAGCCCTCAGTTCCACTCAAGGTCTCCGTGACCTCTTGGTGGTTCCTGAAAAAGTTACACAGAGACAGGCAAATGCACTGAACATTCATGTATTAACCTATTCATTAGTTAAAATCAATTCAACGTTAAATAATCAAATAATCCAATGATTATATTTAATAAAAATAATGAGAAACAAGATTATGAGGAAAGGATATACGTTGATTCATGCTGAGATAGATTGGAAGGTAAAGATCCGAACCATAGATCCTTCATAGCCTACAATCATGCCACCAGCATATGTGTACCCGTCACAGCGATCGAGCCCATGCAAAAGAACTACATATCCAGCCATGCACCACTCACACACCTGACATAGATCCCCATGATAGCAAACCAACACAGCTGAAGCTGTTCATGACTAAATACACAGACTATATATACACACATCTCAAACACACGTTGCTGAGTCTTGTTAAACTGAATAGAGAACATTATGATGCGTTTTTCTTGCCTTGCTGTGTTTTTGACTCCCACCTTGTTGTTTGTTTATGTTGCCTGCTGCCTGCCTGTACTGACCATCTGCCTGTTATTTAAAGAGCCCATATTATGGGTTTTTGAAAATTCCCCTCCATGTAGTGTGTAACACAGCTCTAAGTGAAGTGAAGTATCCAGCTAAGGCTTAAATCTGTAAGAATACAGTGTTTAAAACGGTTGATTCATCTATAAAAGAGTCGACTCATAGTGCTTCAAACTAGTCGCCTTGATACTGATTCATTAGGTGTTTCGCCATGACGTACGAACGAAACCAAGTTATTCACGTGCACGCGTGCGCAAACCCCGCCCTCTGACGCAGAAACCCAGACACACACACATACACGCACACAAACATGCCGGTCGATTGAAGTCACACTGCAGATGGATATATTGAGTCTCTACCCAAAGATGAAACATCAGCATTATAACCAAGCAGTTGGAAAGTTCTGGAAGCTACATGCTACAAAGAATACTTCATCTGAGTTTGTTAAAGGAAGGATCAGTAAAGAGTAACTTAATGATGGACATGTCAGGATGGGTTTCTTCCTACCTTTCTCAAGTGTAAGTACGTGCGGTTAAAGTTGTTGCCTCGTTGACTAGCTTGCAAATGTATTTAGTTGTGATTTGTTACTTGTAACCGAGTGTACTGTATCAGGTTAACTGGCTATATTCTCTTATCGCGTGCAAAGTCACGTTAAAAACGCGACGCGTGCTGCTTTGTGTATGGAGCTCCGTGGTAGAGTTCTGTAGGCTGTCCCCGCGCCAGATTTCTGCGGCGCGGGAATAAATTTCCGAATAAATCGCGGGAGCGGTCGGTAACGGGTTTAATTTGGGACGGGAGCGGGCTGTCTAGCAATATCACGGATATTGCTATGCGAATGAGAAAGAGAGAGTCTGCTTGGTGCTTGTGTGTGCGCGCGTATGAGAGAGAGAGAGAGAGAGAGAGAGAGAGAGAGAGAGAGAGAGAGAGAGAGAGAGAGAGAGAGAGAGAGAGAGAGAGAGAGAGAGAGAGAGAGAGAGAGAGAGAGAGAGAGAGAGAGAGAGAGAGAGAGAGAGAGAGAGAGAGAGAGAGAGAGAGAGCTTTGTGTGTTTGGTGCTGTGTGTGTGTGTTTATACAGACATCTTGGCTGTCTGGACTGTATACTGGGTGATTTTTGGTTGTGGTCTCCCCCGCTCTAGCGGGATCGGGCGCGGCGGGCAGAAAACGGAGCGGGTTCTCAGGCTAAAACCTGGCGGGTGCGGGCGGAAGCGGGAGCGTTGTCGTCCGGACGTGTGTGTGTGTTTTTGTGTGTGTGTGTGGCAGCTAAAATCCACACCTACACTATTGAGCGTGTATGAACTGTGATTACTTTTTATATTGCTGATTAGCTATTGGCCATTTCACTCTCTAACTGAAGGCAGTCGACCAATCGCGACAGACTGTCATCGGTCCAATCAGCGCAGATTAGCTTCCCGCTAAGGAGGGGTTTGGGAACAAATGAATCACTGGACGATTCATACGGGAGTCGCTGGGATAATTAGGTAAAAATAAATGCAGATTATAAGACCATGAAAGTGTTTTTTGACCTTGCATGTACATTAAACTGTTGTTGGAGACCCTTACAACCAAGATATGACCCTATTTCATGTATAATATGGGCTCTTTAACTACGACTCTGGATTCCCTTTGTTTCCTGTTGCTTTCTTATTGTTTGCCCCTGTTTGCCTTTGTTTGCCTAACCATCCTGCAAATAAACCCTGCATTTGGATCCTGACTCCTGTTGTCAGCATCACTTTGCATTACAGTATCTTTTTTTCAGTAAGTAGGAATTTTTTTTTCACCACATGAAAAATCTTAAAAAGCTTAAAAAAAACATGTCTGAAGTAAAGTTGTTTTTGCTATTAGAAAGTTGCCCGGCAACAGTATCATGCATATAATGTACAAAAAAAAAAAAAAAAAGGGGGGGGGGGGGGGGGTGGGTGGGGGAGTAACAGACGCTGAAATATATGCATGTCAATTTGACCGTTATGGCTATTTAAAGCAGTAATACTCTTTTGTGTTTTGTAATTTTAACAAAATATCAATGTTACAATGAAGTACTATACACACTATAGTAAAAGTTAAGGTACAGCAACTATGCATTTTAGTGTAAAAAATAGTTTGAAAATAATTGTTAATGATTAAATTTGACCTTTATTTATTAAAAACTAATTTTATTTTAGCCAAAATAAAACAAGACTTTCTCCAGAAGAAAAAAAAAATATTATCAGACATACTGTGAAAATATCCTTGCTCTGTTAAACATCATTTGGGAAATATTTAAAAATAAAAAAATTAAAGGGGGTTAATAATTCTAACTTCAACTCTATGCTATTTAATTGATGTTATTCAACAGATTCAATAACTAAAATGATTTATAGTTTCGGGAGGTGCAAATTCTACACTAATTGTTCTGTTTTTGATCTCTTTCATTATCAAAAATTGTTTCAAACAAAGGCACAGCTAAAAATATGCAGACCACAGTGCAACACCACAGTGTTTTGTTCATTTCAACAAATCATTTGCGCAAACAATTCAGTGGCACATTTGCAATGACATTAGCTTCTGTTTCTAAAAGAATCAGTGGTTAAGAAGCAATTACACATTTGAAGCAAATATTGATAAACATCCTAAATGTAGTCAAATATCTGATATCCCAATTCTCAAATGTGTAAAAACACATTGTTTCATTTTAAAAGCTTAATAATGATCAAATAAATTGATCTATGACAGGTGATATGGGCCACCATGTTAGTCTTCCCTGGAGTGGAGGGATCAGAGCTGCTGGATTTACAACATGTTAACTCATCAATTTCAGAAATATATGAAATTAACTGGGAGAGGAACAGATTAAGCGATCTAGTATCCTAAACACTGTTGTCTCCATCATCATACATTGTAAATGTCATAAATAATAAACACTGTTTTACTAGTACTTATGTGTTTAAATGTCTGAACCTAAAAAAAAAAAAACAGTTTGAATGTGTTTGGAAATGTGTTTTTCTCTGGCTCAGTGTGAGTCATCGGGAGCTGATGACATGACACGCAGTGAACGTTCTAATTACACCAGTGTGATTGTACTTCAGGGTACTAGAAAAGACTGATCACTCCAGTGTGATCGTACACTTCAATAGCACCTTTCACACATACAGACTTTTCCAGACATTTACTGGTAGTTTTCTTTTGAAAATACCACAAAATTTGTTCCGCCAATTTTCCGGAGAGAGAAGTTGTAGCAATACTAATTTTTACGGTTTCCGCCACAGTCCAAAGACATGTTCAGAATAAGCTGGCGGTTCATTCCGCTGTGGTGACCCCGGAGTAATAAAGAGACTAAGCCGAAAAGAAATTGAATGAATGACTGAATTAATAATTCCTTACATTACGCTTTACACAATGAAGGGGCATAAGTCTCCTTATCCACCAACAGTGTGCAGCATCCACCTGGAAGACACGATGGCAGCTATATTGCGCCAGATGGCACACCACACACCAGCTGATTGGTGGAGAGAAGACAGAGTGATGAAGCCAAACATGATGTGAGGATGGTTAGAAGGCCATGATGGCCAGTGGACAAATTTGGCCAGGAAGTCGGGGTTAAACCATTAGGGATTTTTAATGACCACAGAGTCAGGACCTCGGTTTAATGTCTTATCCGAAAGAAAGAGCTCATTGAGCAGTATAGAGTTCTTATTAAAGTACTGGGGAATTAGGACCCACACCGACTGCAGGAGCGGGCGCAGCCCTGCTTTTCCAGTGGGCAACCATGTAAGAGTTGCAGAGAGCTAGCAGCCGGCAAATGGAAATATGAAAATAAATGACTTTGAATCCTTCTCCAGACACATTTAGCTGCTGCCTGTTAGTCAGATAATGTTTCTATGTTCTTTGATTTTGTGCTTTTCACACTAGCACTTTTGGTATGCACCCCGGTTTGTTTGACATTACAGTACGTTACGCTTAGCTAGTGTAAACATGTCTTCTGTACTCGTGTGCACCCATGAACCATAGCCAAGTCTGCCTGAATAAGGTGGTCTTGGGTTCGTGCAAACTTTGGTACGGTTCATTTCTGATTTGAATGCAATCGTACCAAATAACGGAAGTGAACCGCCAACTATACAAAAACATTGTACAAAACGACTGTTCAAATACACAATCATTTAACTGACCCAATGCAAACAGTGATAATGTCTGCTTGTCTCCACCAAAAAAAAACTTCTGCAGACATTGTGTGATGTTCAGAATGTTTTCGAGGCAGATAGGCGCAAGTGGCTCTCTGTATATTAGGAGATTCAGTAAAAGCAGGATGATTGTGATGTGCGGACGTCTCCATTTTGGCACTTTGTTTTCATGGCCGTCATCTAGCAATAGCTGTACACAAAACAGCAGCTTGATGACGCAAGCATACCTGGGTTCAGAAGGAAAAAAAGACAATGTGAACACAAACCAGCTGAGGGGGAACAATCGAACTTGGGTATGGACCATGCACTTGGACCAAGTGTGAAAGCACCCTTAGTGTCAACTGTGAAAAAAAAAATGCTGACAAAATGCTTATGATAAACCGTTGTAAGTTTACTTGCACACTCTTCATTTAAGTAAAAGAATGTTCCTGTGAGTCCGATTTGAGTAGCCTACAACAACGGTAGACTTTCCTTTTGAAAAGTATCACGAGCTGCAGCACACACTCAAATGTACATTTAGACATGTGAAAGAGTTCCTTTATATCATTAGCATTTCTAATGTAGTCAAATGTGTAAACAAAGCTGTTTTTAGCTGCGGTTACCGCTTTGCCTTCAGATAGTAGCAACTTTTTTCTATAGTTATTTGGTCCATCTCTTGGAAAAAGCAGCTACTTGAATGCAAGTTTTAAAAATGAAACCATCAACCGTGTGACAATCCCTTTGTGATTGCAAATACGCGGTCGTTTAGAGCTAATTTACGGTTAATGATGTCAGAATTTACCAGTATTTTTGAATGGATGTGTGAATGATCTTTTCAGGAAAAAAGCTCTCAAAGAAACATCCTTGTCTGTGTGATCAGCACTTATTTGAATCTACCAATAAAGTTTTTCCGGAAGTTTTCAGGATATTTACCGGCATCAATGTGTGAAAGGAGTGCAGGTACAGGCACTTCCTGTCATCTACTGGTCATTTTAGTGTCATATTTTATGACAAGCTTACACTTGCCAAGATACAGGTAAAACACACAAAACACACTCAAAATATTGTCTACAGTTTTTAAATATAACCCATCTAAAATGAGCTAGTGTCTTCTTTCAAATAAACAGTTTTCCAGTTCTCGTCGGTTGTGTTCTGGTTATATGCTTGATAATATTGTAATTGAAAGCAATGTAGGTTTAACAATTTAAGCAAGCACACACAAGACAACATTTTACACTCCTGCAATAAAGCAAAGATAAATTGGAAGTGCAGGAGAGCCAATGTGGATAGAAAAAGTAAAGCACTTTGGTTGCATCTCCCAACACAGCTCCCTCCTGAGACGGACCTCCTGCCAGGGCTTTGCATCAAGCCAGGATGTAAAACACACGCTGTGATCATGGCCAAGATGCTAAGACCTAACAGAATGAATTCAATTAGTTTTGTGAATATAAAGTGCGGATCACCAACTGGGTCTTCTGGTTTTTTGCTCAATAATCATGTGATTTTCCAGCTGACATATTAAGAATTCATGCATGTTACGGGAGCATGTTTCAGACACTTCAACCCACTAATAGCGTTGATAACCGCACAAACAACTCATCACACTGATCTCGGGTGGAGCGATGCCAAGTGCTTAAGGCTGGGTTTCCTGATAACATTTCAAGCAATGCTTTAAAGACTTCTTAATAGCATTGGAAAGCTTGCTTCTGAAAGTGGCATCTACATTGCAGTTGAAGTCAGAATTATTAGCCCCCCTGAATTATTAGAGCCCCTGTTTATTTTTTCCCAAAATTTCTGTTAAACGGAGAGATTTCTTCAACACATTTCTAAACATAATAGTTGAATAACTCATTTCTAATAACTGATATATTTAATCTTTTTCGTGATGACTGTAAATATTATTTTACCAGAAGTTTTTCAAGAAACTTCTAAACAGCTTAAAGTGACATTTAAAAGGCTAGTGTAACTAGGCAAGGTATTGTATAATGATTGTTTGTTCTGTAGACTAGCTTAGAGGGGCTATTAATTGTGTCCTTAAAATGGTGTTAAAAAAATAATAACTGCTTAT
This sequence comes from Danio rerio, assembly GCF_052040795.2. NCBI lineage: Eukaryota > Metazoa > Chordata > Actinopteri > Cypriniformes > Danionidae > Danio > Danio rerio. The sequence continues at coordinate 9,728,979 of NC_141031.1, forward strand.
ATCCTAGCCAAAATAAAACAAATAAGACTTTCCAGAAGAAAAAAAATATTATCAAACATACTGTGAAAATTTCCTTACCCTTGCAACAATTTGGTAAATATTAATAATTCAAAGTGGGAAAAATAATTTTAACTTCAACTGTATGTACAGTAGATAAAGCACTAGTACTGCAACAGTGCCCCCCCACACACACACACACACACACACACACACACACACACACACACACACACACACACACACACACACACACACACACACACACACACTGTGTGCACATTTATTTTTGCATGGCAAATGTGACAGTACACACAATAATATACACTGCTGTATGGATATCCGTTATTTTAATAAACAAAATAAACCTGATTTAATGGCCACAAGGTGGAATTGAAGAATCTTCTTTTATAATTGTACTGACACGCGGCTGTGGTGATAAATTACAGCAATTTTTTTCATCTTAATTACAAGCATGCACTGATTTAACAACGTTTTAAATTTGTAAAACTCATCTTGATCATGTTTGATGATGATTGATGATCACAGAGCGCTGAACAGATCTTTTAATCCCAGTTGCTTTGCGCACATCCTTTCTTGTTGATATGACAATATGCATTACTACGGACACATTAATGTGTGGCTGTCAATTAATTCTTTGGGCGGGGAAACTGCACTTCTACATCACTTTGCGGTGGGCCTCAAAATGGCAGAGATATGGATCCTATTTTAACATCAGGAACTTTAACAAAATAAACCTATTGTCTGTGTATATATATCACCCCAATATGACTGTGGACACACCATACCTACACACAGTTCTGTCCAAACAGTTACAAAAGATGACTATGCCCTTTAAATAATATATCAAATTTAGATGTTCTCTTTTTTTTTTTTTACTGTATGCCTCTTTTTTTTGTGTGTGTTCTACTGTATGCCCCCAGAACACATGGAATATACAGCACTTGTCACATGGAATCATTCCTTAAATTGTATTTATTTATTTATTTATTTATTTATTTATTTATTTATTTATTTATTTATTTATTTATTTATTTATTTATTTATTTATTTATTTATTTATTTATTTATTTATTTTATTTTTTATTATTAATATATTATTATATTATACAAGTATTAAATATAAATACTAAAAATGAATTCTAGCTGCTATTATAATAATGAGTAGAAACAGTACATTTTATTTATTTATTTAAGTATTTATTCATTTATTTATTTATTTATTTACAAATGTATTTTTAAATTCATTCGTTCGTTCGTTCATTCGTTCGTTCGTTCATTCATTCATTCATTCATTTATTTATTTATTCATTTGTTGATTGATTAATTTAATTAATTATTTATTCGCATATTAATTCATTCATTTGTTTAATGAATTATTTATTTATCCTTTTGTGCTACAAAATAAAAAGAATGGCTTATGACACTAGCAGCACACCTGGGTGCAAGTGATCACTCAACTTAAATTTTTGGATTAATTGTCTATTTAACAACTGACAAGGAAAAGGTCAGTTTTATTTTACAATATGCATTTCTAAAATGATGTATCGGACAGCTTTAAAAAGACTTTGCATCTGACATGTTGCCCTTAAATTAAGGACATATTCAGATATATTACTTACACCAAGTGGCCCTCAACCCAACCAAATACATAACCACACACACACACATACACATAGAGGAGGTGATGCATAATGTGCATAAAAAGCCAGTGGATTAGATAAGCAGTCGCCTTTCAGGAGAGGAAAATGGTTACAAATAAAATAAAAAAAATAATAAAAAAAGCCAGACACAATGCCAAAAGCTGTTTGCATCTGACCTCTTTAGCAAACTCTTAAAGCACAACAAATAGCATTGTCACATATTTAGGTGTGAAACCCTGAATGCTAAAGTAGGCTGCGCACAGGTGTTAGGAGAAGATAAGCCCTGTCCTTTCCCTGCATTTTAAGGGATCCTGCTCAAAATATGAGAGAAGACACATTTCCCCATGCAGACACTGTCAATCATCTCGGTTTCCCTTCACAAACAGAAAGTTTGCGTGGGGGCTGACGTTTCAAAGCTGCTATTGCTCAAGACTTAAATAAAGAATGAAGATACCTGACAGTCGACAGATTAGAGTCGGAGGTCACCTGTGATTCCTTTAGGACCTGACATTTTCATTCCTGCTTCATTCCAGGTTAAAGGACTTTCTTTTCTTTCTTTTTTTTTGCACAGCTTCCTAAAATCCTCTATTCTGGTCAATAATGCCATTCAGTTAGGACTGCAGGGTATTGACAAATCTGACATTGCAAAATTTTGTTTTTTCTGCCATATACAGAATGCTGCAATATGAAAACAATTTCTACAAATGGCTTGAATAGATTTGGAAAGAATAAGTTAAGTTGGATTGATTTGAGATGGTTTTGTATAGGAGTGAAATGCAGTACAGCTGCATGCAAGTTAAAAATGGAATAAACAATCATGTATATTTGTTGAGGATTTTAAATGTTTTCAGACTGAAATTGAACAAGCAAATGTAAAATAACAGTGCATAGTCTTCATTTAAAGATAGATGGATACTTTATGTTAGGGTTGGGTCGATATATGATGCCATCCATCGTCCATCACAATCCTCCACCACACCCCCCTCGCAGCAGCAACCCATTTGTGAAAAAACCCACAGCCCCGTTTACACAAATATGTCTTAGTTTTAAAATGGCATTTTTAAATGTAAATGATCCATGTCCACACCAGCCTGATCTTACGAGAAAATGTAAGTATTTTACGTTTTGCCAGTTTAGTGGCTAATTCGTACAAAATTGTACGAGTTCAGTCGTACGAAATGGCACGATTTTAAAAAGGAGGCCTGGCACCTAACCCCACCCCTAACCCCAACCGTCATTGGGGGATAAGCAAATCGTACTAAATTGTATGAATTAGATCGTACGAATTCCTACGAATTAGCCACTAAATGAAAAAGTTACGAATTTCCGTGAGATTGTGTTGGTCCACACTGGTTTGTCACCTAGCAGTTCTGAAAAGCCCTCCTTCCACACTATATTGCTGAAAACGCACATCACAAGATCACATACGCGCACACTGTCATGCTGCAGGGCATGCATACGTCTGAGCTCCAGCAGTCAGTGGGATGAAAGATTGTGCATTTTAGTTCAGTTGCATTTACATTGATCAAACTCTGATGAGATATGATGGGGTGACCTGTGCCTCAACCCCCACAAACTGATAGGTGTGAACTAAATGACCCCTTTACAATCTCAATGGGTATTAGCAAAACAACAGTTGAAACATCTGAAGAGGGTCCTGCTGAACCTCGTAAACAGAATGGTTTGTTTGATGCTAGTATAAAGTACTGTCTCACAGACAGTACTTTGGGTTGAGTTACTTGAAGACCGACGGGTTAACATCACTGCTGAGGAACTGCACTATTTATTGTCTTCAATAAAGTCTTCTCCCCGTGAGAACTTTGGTCAGCTTACTTATTTAATGTATTAGAGTCATCTGATACATTGGCGAGCCACCCAACAATGGTTAAGCCAAATACAGCAAAATCTAACAAGGAGTTAGCTTGACCAGACTGGTTTAAGCTGGACATAGCTGGTTTTGGCTGGGCTCCTAGCCTGGCTAGGCTGATCAAGCTGGTTTTAGCTTGTCATCTTTTAGCCTGACCAGCTAAGACCAGGCTGGAAATGGCTGGAAACCAGCCTGGAAGTGGCCACATCCCCTCTAAAACCAGCCTGGTTGACCAGCTACAACCTGCCTAGGCTGGTTTAAGCAGTGTTTTTCAGTATGGTTATAACAAGTGTGTCTTCCTTGTGTTGACAAGTCAATCAGAGGCTCTATGAGCTATACAAAATCTATAATGGATAATCATGAAAACAGAACAAGACGAAGAGAAATCAATAAAACCTGGCCCATGACATTCGTATTGGCCAGATGATCAACTCATTCTTATACAGTATATCATCTTTCATTGATATATCATTCATTCGTTCATTTTCCTTTGGTGTAGTTCCTTATTTATCAGGGGTTGCCACAGCTGAATGAACCACCAACTATTTCATCATATGTTTTACACAGCGTATTCTCTTCCAGCTGCAAACAAGTACTCGTAATCCATCAAACCTGCCCTTTGACATCCGGACTGGCCAAATAATAAACTCATTCATATACAGTTTATCATCATTCATTCCTTTTCCTTTGGCATAGTCCATTACTTGTCAGGGGTCGCTACAACACAATGAACCACCAACTATTCCATGCTTTAGTTTACACAGCAGATGCCTTTCTAGCTGCAACCAAGTACTGGAAATCATTTGTATTTGTTTGGTTTTCATTGACACAGACAATCTGCTGCTCCAATTTAAAAGAAGGAAAAACTCATCTGACACTCACAATCACCTTAAGCGAATTGTGATCAAAATCTCAATATTAATATCAATTTCAACATTGATGCTAATTTTTGAGAACACAATTTTCACTTCATATTTATTGTCATCTATGGTTCAGTGATAAACATGCAACATTCACTGGTAGTTTCCATTGCTCAAATGATTCATTATAATAGAAAAAAATAAAGGTGTATTTAGACAATTATACTGTCATATATAAAAATTAATACAAAATCCCTTTGGCAACTTCCTTTTTTTTAAAGTGCATTTTATGTTTAAAATAAATAAGTCAATGTTTTAGCAGCCTCAACAATATTTTCTAAAGCTAAAGTCCACGCTGCTGGCCTACAAACTGATGTAATGATAGAAAATTTCTTATTGAGATGATTGACTTAAATTCAGCATAAAAATTGTGACTAGATGAGACTAACATAATATTTGCTATTGGTGACTGTTAATGCACATTATAATGAAGGCAAGCATAAATCTGGATATCGGTCACATAATTGATGTTTTGTATTTCAAGGGAAATTAATTATACTTTTTGGTCCGTCAGTTCAATGCACACATCCAAAAGCTTCATTCGCCATTGCTCTAAAGCTCTAAGACCAAGTGATCATTGACAAACTGCTCTAGGGTTCGTGTACAGATTCCTCAACTGGCCTGTGAAAATGGTGCTGAAAATCTGTGTCATCTTTAATTAAGGGCTGATGTCTATTCTTGGTGCCAGAGAATACAATCAACTGGCTTTTACTGAAATGTACTAGACGCACAGACAATAACAGCTGACAGCTCACGAATCATCACATGACAGAAAACCATTCAGTTCAATAAGTTACTTTAAATAAAACATGCGAGCTGAACAATTTAGCTGTACTGGTTGACTTCAGTATCTGTGTGACATTCATGTCAAGCTTCGTGATCAATTATGGAATGAGAATGTTGCAGAAGTGGAGAACATTTGGGTAGATGACAAAAGTATTAGAAGTAAAACTATTATTTTATATGTAAGGTAAACAAGAATGTATATTCCTAATCCAACTAATAAATATAAAACCTGAAGATAATTTGTGCAACAAATACAAAACCAGCCAAAAAGCTAAATGAATAAATAATGCATGATGTGAAGAAAACATTATTAGAGTTTATTTTACAATAAATAAAAAAATTGAAAAAATATATTATTTCTGCATAAATGTAGTTCATGTAGTTCGGTTTGCAATTTGCTAATATTTTAATTTTTAATGTTTTTTTTCTGAGATTCAATCTCAAGCTTCACAAAACAAATGTTTCTACACTTTTTCCTACATGCAAATGAAGAATAAATGAATAAATATATCCATAGGTACACATTTACTTAACAATACAAATAAAATACTTGAACTAAGTTTTTAGTGAGCTGTGAGGGAAACATTTCTTATTTTCATTTAATTTAAACGGAAAAATATATATATATATAACATTATTAATAACAATAATAATAGTAATAATAAATAATAATAATAATAATAATAATAATAAATAATAATAATAACAACAAATACTGTTTCTGTAAGAATATTAATAATAATAATAATAATAATAATAATAATAATAATAATAATAATAATAATAATTATTATTATTATTATTATTATTATTAATATTCTTACAGAAACAGTTATTAAACAAAACAAAACTTGAGATTAATTTGCTGTGCTCACTTGTTTAATAACAGAAGAGTCACTTTAAATGGCGTGTACAGAAGCTGATCTGGGATCAGTATTGTACAGACCGCGTCTGTCAGTCAGCGCTTATACATGAATTCATTGGGTCAGAGGTTACATATGAAAGGCGACGATCGACGCACAGCTTTAATGTAAAAAAAAAAAAAAAAAAAAAAAAAAAAGTGGGATAGAATGGTCAAATACAGGAGAATTTCGGCAAAAACGGTAGGGTTTACATGAATGAACAGGAACGGTTTGTTGAGAAACAGTTTTGAGAGATAATGCAAAACATCTTTGTGAGGGAATGCAAAAAAACTTACAAATATTTTTTCCTATCACTCAATTTTTTTTTCCCACCATTTTTTTTTCCCACCAATTTTTCCCCACCATCTCGACCCTTCAGGGTCTCCGTAGTAAACAAACTATGAACAACTGATTTATAAAGTGTGAGTTATTATATTAGTTAAGTGTTATCTATTAGTTTATGTATGTTATTGGGACATTATTCTAAATTTGCAACTATTCCTCATTTACTAAGTTAATAAATGAAGAATAATTGCAACTTTAGAATAACGTTCCAATAACATACAAACTAACTAATACAAAATTTATCAAAAATGACAAACATGCAACATTCATTGGAACTTTCCACTGCTCAAAATTTAGATTTAGATTACTTAATTGCCATAAAAAATTATAAATCATACAAATGTATCATGTTTAAAATAAATTAGTCAATCTTTTGGCATCCAAAACCAGCTTTTCTAAAGCTAAAGTCCACACTGCTAGCCTACATATGAATGTCATGAAAGAAAGATCTTTTGCCGAGACGATGAAATTTAAATTCTGTAAGAAAATTGTGAAAAGATTTGAGACAAATGTACCATATTTTCAGATGTACCAAATATATTATGATAGTGCAATGTTCCAAACAGTTTCAAGACTATTACTTGATGTTAAGATCACTGTGAAGCAAAAAAAGTGGTCTAAATCAAACATGCAAGAACATAGTTTTAAAATGCAATCTGGGTACGCAGCAGACTATGTTTTTACACCAAATTAATGTCAAATTTCTGCCTGTTGAGCTACATGACATATTTCTTCCAATGTCCTTCAAGAACGAAGGACAGTTAGGAGGGTGAGAACAGAAAGGCTGAAAAATTGAGTGGGATGACCCATATTTCCATTAAACAGGCTGATATGAGAAAAGACTGGCTATAATGGTCACCTTCATTTATTTGTGCCAAGGCCAAAGCCTTCATCACTGCTTTGAAAAATCTGATTTCATCTTCCAAGACCTCAGAAGGACAACATTTTTCAGCTTCCAGAAATTAAATGAAGAAAAGTCTGTATAGCTGCCAACAGACTTGTTTTGTTTCATGTATTTAGATCACATATACACTCTTAGAAGATGCTTTCTTGCTAAAGCAGCTTAGTCTTAATATAAAAAAAATAAATAAATCATGACATTATTTATGCATATTACATAAAAGCCTCCCACAACAGCTTAAATCAAATCATTTGGACTATTCATTCTGGATGGAAGGGGATAATCACTTCTGATAATGCCAGACTACCAACAAGGATCTGATAAAAGCAAAAGGTAAAGCCCCAGAGGAATTAGAGAACATTTAAAAGTCCTCAACCAGCATTAATATAGGTCGGTCATGTTTGCTCTAAGCTTTATGGAATAATGTGAAGAAGTCCAGCAAAAATCGGGATTTATTAGTGACCTCTCTAGCAAATACTATTAATTAAAACAGATTGAAAAAAAAGTATAGATGAAATTCTTATAAATACTCAAAATAGAAGAGAATTCACAGATATGCACATTTTTCATATATAAATGTGTGATGAATGATGTTATTTTAATATACTTGAGTTATGATACAATAATATTAATAATAATATTAATAATAATATTAATAATAATATTAATAATAATAATAATAATAATAATAATAATAATAATAATAAGTATTATTATTACTATTATTATTACTATTATTATTATTATTTTTATTATTATTATTATTATTATTATTATTATTATTATTATTATTATTATTATATTTTGGTAACTATTATTGTTATTAGTATTATTATTATTATTGTTATAATAATAATAATAATAATAATAATAATAATAATAATAATAATTATTATTATTATTATTATTTATTTTTATTTTTATTTTTTTTTTACAATATTTTGTACATTTTGTTTTCCAAACCAAATTCTAATTTAACTTAGTACCGAGGACGCATAATTTAATTCTAATTCATATTAAACCAAACATCTGACAATGTTTACATTTTAATAGTCTGGCTAACACTTCTAAGACATCCAGTGCTGTTTTACTGTACATACTGTATATAACTGTGACACATATAGCAGCAAACATTTGTCTGCTAATGCCTCTCCATTGATCCTCAGAGTGCATTTTCATTGAACGGTTTCATCATTTACAAGCAAACAGCTGAAAGACGGCATGTCAGAGCAATTCTTCATCGACAAATATTAATGAATTACTGTAATTATAAAGAAAATGGTTCATTTTAAATGGGTGTGTAATTACATTCTCAGCCGGAGAACTCAAATTCAATTTTACCCCAGAGAGGGAGGGCAAAATAACTTTGTTTTCTGTTGTCTAAAATGATTTTGTGGTTCCTTTTTTTTTTTTTTTTACAAAATAAGCAGCAATCCTTGCCCAAAAATGTGTTAATTAATAAAAAAAAAATTTAAATCCCATCCGAGTTCTACAATACTGTATGTTTGATTCACAGAATCACAAAACAAACAAACAAGCTAACTGTTTATTATAAACCCATTTTGGCATGCATTTATAAATGTTTATGTACATACATGAATACATACACATATATACATACAGCACACACATACTATAAGATAAATGACCAAATATGTGGAATTTATCTAGTTTTACTCCACTGATATTAGGAATGCCATTAAGTAAGTTTTACATTTTAACTAATGTTCAAATGATGGACCTCCATCAGAATTCAGGAAGGATTTGACTGTTAAATTCCTGAATAATGCATTATTCTTTGGTAGGTTATCTTTGGTTGTTGTTTGAGAAAACATACCAGACTGGTGGATAGAAGTTAATGGAATGCTCTCTTCAACAATATCATACATTAAAGATACAGCACACACAATACAAAGTTATTCAACAGTATGATGCAACGAAGAAAAAAAAAAAACTTAGCTTATTTTGTGAGGCTATTCTCAGTTCTAACACTAAATGATATAATATGACTGCAATTATATTACTCCTTTCTCACATAGGCTACTATTATAGCCATGTAGATTTTCTATTTGATTTTATGAAAGCTTAACCTTTAATAATTCGCTGAACAAATAGCAGAAAATTAGAACTTTACACTCTAAAACTGTGCTTTAAAGCATAAATCACTAAAAGTTAAAATCACCAAATAACAAAAAGAAAATAAAGACAAAAAAAGACTATAATTGACCGCCTTTTTAATATTCAATAATTCATTTGAGCTTTGAACTGCACTAGCTTACATTTTATTTACCCATTACTCCATTTACACTTACTGATACCATAAAAATACACTTTTATAAAGTTATACAGATGGCACATTTAAAAATATTTACAAAATGAATATTTAACACATTTATTGTGCTACACTGTAATTAAACATCTCTGTTTCAATGGTAAAAAAAAAAAATTGCGAAAATGGTATACTAAAAATATGGTACCCGTTTAATTGTAAGTTATCTTAGTATATACGGTAAATAGCTGTAAATTTACCACCAGAATTCCCTTCATGACACTTCACATCTTGTGTTTTTTGATGAGAATAAATAATGTGTTTCCATGTGTATTGTGTGAATGACACTGAGTACCATATATATTACTATGCTTTTTCTCTGTTTTTGGGAAAAGTTGTTTGTCATGAGATTCATCGTATGCCTTTCTCATCACCACATGAGTATTTTTGTGTTTTTGTCTACGTAACAAATTTAATTTGTGTAGAGGTTAGTACTTTAAAACATTATTGTATGACAAAAAATACTCTATTGTTTTTTATTAGTATGTTATTGTAATAACATTCTTAATGGATAAATTCTGGACACCGCAGCTGCCATTTTTACCAATAATTTTTAGGATTCTTTTTACAATGTATTATTCTTTATTATTTTGTCTGTTAGTGCACGTGTGCAGCCATGCTCATTTACTCACCTACAGCCATATAGACATGTTTATATTCCTTTGCATTACATTTAAAGAGTAAAAAAAAAAAAAAAAAAAAAAAAATACATACCTGTGACATATCGGTTCTGTACTGAAAGCACAATGTCTCAAAACCATCAAAGATCACAAATATATTCACTATTCCCTATGGTGGATCAACTAGCCCCTATTTCTCCCCAGATCTCCACAGTGCTGAGATGCATCATGTTCAGATAACAGCAGTGATGACAGAATGCACTTAAGAAATCAATCTGCATTTAAAGGTTGGTCCCTTATTACTGGTCAATTATTATTATTATTATTATTATTATTATTATTATTATTATTATTATTATCCAAATGCCAACTTGTAAGGCACACTTTTTAAAATGATTAAGTGTTTTATAGATGGACCAACAGCATAGAGGAATCTTCCCAAACAACATGTCAAACATTGAAACTGGTGAGCTACAGCAGCAGAAGAGCATGCCAGTACCAATCGTGTCAGCTAAGAAAAGAAAAATGAGGCTACAATTATACAATATGCTGCTCAATAATTTTAGTAACAGAAAATTGTAAAAAAAAAGTTTGCCTTATAATGAGTCTCAATGTCTGCTGGGGCATTCGAATGACAGGGCCAGAATTTGGCCTAATCAACATGAAAGCATGGCTCCATCCAGCTATCGGTGTGATGATGTGTGGGAGATTTTCTTGCCACATTTTGAGCCACTTGGAACCAAAGTGAACTCATCTGGTCACGGCCAGCAGGAAACACAACATGCCACAAAACTCAAATCATCTCAAATCTATTTCTTGAACATGACGAGCAGTTCACTACTCTCAAATGGCCCCACAGTAACCAGATCTCAGCCAAAATCTCTAAGAAGTGTGTTTGAAACCTTGTTAAATCTTTGCACAGAGCTTAAAGGAAGTACTAAAGGCACAGGGGAGTCCGACACAGTACACTTAATAGTGGCCATTGAATGTGTAATTACAGTTCAGTCTGAAATGCGGTTTAGGATGATAATTCTAGGTTGGAGGAGAGCTGTGGAGTTCACTAAACAAGAGCACATCTACTACAAAGGAGGGAAATAAGACAGTCAGGCTGATGCTTTCACCTCACAATACAGCGGCAAAAGAAAAGGTCACCTGAAACCAGAGTAGAGGCAAATGTGTGACTGATAGTTCTTGCAAAATGCAGAAACTTTCTTCATGGAACACCCATGTGAATAGTACAAGCACACATTTTAAAGTACATTCATACAGTATAAAAACAGATTCAAAAAGCACATTTTGGTCCTGTTATTGTCGATTGTGTTAACTATAAACGGGATTGTCAAAACATTTAAATTAAATATGTCAGACTTTATATGACTTGTTTCTTTGTAATTAAGTGTGAATTATGTCAGCAATATATGAGTGAATACTGCATGTCAAATGTTTACAAGACCAGTGAATTCAAGATTAACAGAAGCAATTGATTATTATGCATTATAGTTTGAATTTTAAACATCAATTAGAAAACATGACTAAATGAGCTACTGTTAATTGAAATAAATAATTTTTGTCAGATTATATAAAATAAAATAAATACCACTTACACACATACATATGTCAGTATATACATAAAAAAACAAACTATGATTTACACACACACACACACACACACACACACACACACACACACACACACACACACACACACACACACACACACATTTAATTAATTTAGCCTGCAGTCCGCAAAAAAAAAAAAAAAAAAAAATACACTGCAAAAGTAAAAGACTTAAACAAATTAATTCTGTTCATTTAAGTAGACTTCATTCACAGGTGCGTGCCCTCCCTCTCTGTGGTTACAGCTCACGGTCAGCAGCTCACGTCATGTGTGCTTCCGCGGCCGTCAATTCATTATATGAAAACAGAAATGACATTTGTGGGTGAATTATACCTTATAAATACAGTATGTGAATCTTTCAACACCATTTGGTGTCCACGTTGCTGAACATTGCATTACAACAACGTGAAGACTTGCGACCGCCTTTGCTTTTCTCCTGAACTTGAAAATATGATTGGCAGAATCATATAAATGCTGGATTAAGATCATCTAGGGCAGGGGTCTCAAACTCAATTTACCTGGGGGCCGCAGGAGGCAAAGTCTGGGTGAGGCTGGGCCGCATAAGGGATTTCACAAAAAAAAAAAGTCCTCAAATGTCATTATTAACAGTTTTAATTATTTCTTCTGAACATGAAGTGTCCTGAACATTAATAGAACATTGAGTGAAGTTTATGAACAGTTCTTCTGAACATGGCATCTTTTGCCTACTTCTTGCTGCCAGAGACTTGACAGCGCTGCTTCTCTCAAATCTGAACCACATTTGGCTTTAGAGCGGAAGCAGTTGAGACCCTCAGTATGGCTTGAAGATGATCATCATTAAGTCTAGACCTGTACTTTGACTTATTGAAGTCCTAGGGAAAAAAGTGTGGGAACTCACTCAAAACTTCCATTCCCTCAAGTAAAAAAAAGGCGTATATATGTATAAATAAAACACCCCCACCCCACTCCAGTCACATCAGTCTGTACCAGTCTGTATCTACCTATAATATATATAAGATGCAGGCTGTAGCTAGGTAGGTGGCAGGCTGCAGATATGTAGCTAAGTGGCAGGCAGGGGCGGGAACAGCTTACCTTGGTTCTGGCCGGCGCAAGTTCCCTCCTAACACTTCCCGCCCGTCACAGCGTCTAACAAAGGGGCGGGGTGCGTGGTGACGTCACCGGCATCCCCGCCCCTTTGTTTACACGGCGGGCGGGGAATGCCAGTGACCGCTGTGTACGGATAGAATCAGCGGAGCGGGGATCGCTTTCTCTCCCCACTCCGCTGATTCTATCAGTGTACAGCGGTCGGCGCGGGCCACAAAATATTGCACTGAGGGCCGCAAATGGCCCGCGGGCCGTGAGTTTGAGACCCCTGATCTAGGGGGTCGATTCAAGATCGCGATCTGTTTACGATTAATTGCGCACCTCTACAATTCAGTCTATTCTTCTGATAATCATAACCTCCAGACTGAGTTTGATTAATTAATAAAATGGCCAGAAACCATAACAATGTCCAGAAAGTAAATTTTTGTACCTAGTACATCAATTACTAAAATTCAATATTGCATTTTTACCACAAGCTCCATTTAACTTTCAGCATTGCTTTGCATGATATTTCCCAATCTTTACCCCTAGACTCTAAAGCTCATTCTAGTTCCAACTGTGGTGATAACACCCCAAAAAGAACATCGATACAACACAGATAATCGAAAAAGTTCAATTTCCTCTCCAAGCACTGATATCATTATGAAATCTTTGGTAAAATCATCTCAGCGTCTGACTGATGGTCAATTAGCAAGTCTCTGTCTCATTAGATTTCCTAAGAAGATTATAATAAAGATACATAGTATGCTAGTACCATCCGTGCTGCATGAGTCACGAAACCTCATCATGACAATCTTCCTGTAGGCTACTTCTGTTATGTTTGGACCGAAGTCTCTTGAAGGGTCTGTTCCCGAGCCAAAAACGGCAAACCTGCTTTCTGACAACCCCAACACCCCCAGCTCTATTAGCAATCAAGCATGTCATAGCTGGAGATACAGCCTCTCCAGTCACATTCATAAATCTGCTTGTGGAAAGCCAAGACTTAACTGCCATCTCCAGCATTTTAGCATCCAGGCAGAAGTGCATCCACAAATATATGCGTGCCATGAATTTGTGCAACAGCAGTGGGCTGCCAAGTGTTTTGTATGCGTGTTTGTGTGTTAAATGGGTGTTTCTGAAGTACAGCCCCTGCAGGGAGATGCTGTAACTACATTATCTTGCTGCCAGAAAGGATCTTGATCCATTGACAGTCATTTAAGTGATGCATTTGGACTGTGCATGCACTCGCTCGAGGAGCCATGAGCCAATCAGCATTGTCACGACTTCAATATGGTGGGCTCAGGTGATTGGCTTACAAAAGAAGGCTTATTAGCAAACATGGCTGCTTGCAAATAAAATATTGAAAGTGGGTTAATCTTATAATATGTTGGTAAAAAATTACAATGTTTTCATCAAACATGAAACATTTAGATGTACATATACATTTTACCAATTAACCTGGAAATTAGTCAGTGACTAGTTATTTTTGCAGATCTGCATGAATTGTTTTTAAAATTGTTTGGAAATCTTTGTAAATGAAAGAAAAAAAAAACAAAAAAAACAGCAGTGTCCTGTATTAGATCTGCATTAGCTAGGGACGTGACGAGGTGAGTGAGTTGTGATGTTATGATGGAGCATGAGGGTGAATTTAGCGCTGAAGAATGGAGGCAGGATTGGATTAGAACCTCACATCAAGTGCCTCAGAGTTGCACGTCACTTGTTTGGGGCGGGTGACTGTGACGTAACCTTCATCGGAGTGCAAGTGTTGTCGCGTCTAAAAGCATAGGCTGCTACAACTGCAGCCACACACATTAACTGCATCTCATAACATACAATGAAACAGCACTTTAGATCATACCCGTCAACATTGGGATGTGAAAATAAGTGATATTCCTACCATAATAGGGAAAAAATATCCCCAAATTACTAAATATGTTCATTTGGAGCTGTTTCATTGTACATAAACAGTTAAATATTAATAACAGTAATATGTTTTAATACTATTATTTACAAAAGAAAAGAAAAACTAAATATATACATCAGCAGCAAATAAATAAGCAAACAGTTCACCTTATTAAAATTATGCTATTAGAATGAAATGGAATCAAGTTATAAAAATCTCATTAGCCGTTTCTTCACTGTATAATTTACAGTATAACTAATCTGCCAAAGATAAAATTTCTCCATTCAGTAGCTAGAGAGAGAAAGCAGAGTGTACATTCCCTACAATCAAAACATTGAGTCTTTTTTTTTTTTTTTTTTGTGGAATGCTGTTACATTTATTTGGCTCACAAATTGAGCTCAGCCAAATCGCTCCTTGAGTTCTACTGAATAGAGGGACTCCGGCTTTTAAATGGCTATCCATTAAAAGATGTTTGTGATCCTCACTGACCTCACTTACATTTGAAAAAAAAGGGAAATTATATGTTGTTCATGCATAAAACAGCTCAGGGAGGATTTATGAACATTAGTTTTGTCTGAACTGAATTGCTTAAAGGGCACCTATGGTGAAAAACCTACTTTTTAAGCTGTTTGGACAGACATGTGTGGAGGTATAGTATATAAACTGTCATATTGGGGTGATATAAACACACTCAGTCCTTTTTTTTTTCCAATTTAACAACAAAAATTGTTGACCAATTGGAGCGGTTTTTAGATCGGCCGCAACTTGACGTAGGTGTGCGGTCCCCCAGCCCACCAATATTGATTGTCTCACGTGCGCGTCTCTCCATTGGAAATAAAATAACGAACTTGCCTGCAGGTCGCACACCAGAACCGCTGCCCTGCGTGGCACAGCGTCATGCATTTTAGAAGTCTAAACATAGGTTTCTATCAGGGTACACACAATGGCGCTTCAAGTCGGCGGTTGTCGGCGCCCAGCCATGATTCGGGACACTTCATGTTTCTGCCACGTCACAGAGCGCCATCTGAATAGTTTCATTTTAAATAACATCCGAACGTGCGTGTCTGGTGTACTGTATCGCGGCTCCGGGCGGCGCAACCGGTTCCTCAGTCAAAGGTAATTCAGTGTGCGTGGTTATTTTTCTCGGTGTACAAGCTCAGCACTTTAAACTAGCACACAGTTGGCTGTAAAATTATACAGAGACACAAATGATTTTGTACACTCTACTTGGTCTGTGTTCGAGTCGTACATGTACAGCTGAATGCTGGTCCTCTCACTCATGTTGCTTCTTTCTGTCTGCCTGGCTGTTGCCAAACACAGAGCAGGCTCTTGGCTCCGCCCCCTTGTTATGTTGGTCGGTAAGTCGAAACTAATTTTCATGTGAAGCAACACACCCCTATCAACAGCGAGCTGTGTACACACCCCTAAATAACACTAACATATTATAATTAAAAAATCTGAACTGTTTTTTTTTAACAACCTAAACTGGCACACTCAGAAGAACGATAATAATAATAATATTAAATCATAAATACGGGGTAAACTATGCGTCCTTTATATTAAAGCACTCCTCTTAATTTTAAGTAGGAACATCACAAGTGATGAACATACAGTGCATTCATTATTTCATTCATTCATTCATAATTGAGAATACATTTAATAATACATTTAACCGGTCAGATTGTTTATTTGGGGAAAGTTTTCATTTTACTTCACACATTACTTTATCAAAAAAATTATTTCTTGGTATTTGGAAATAGTGAAAGTGTTTGCTTCTGAGATTCAATAGCAGTGCTTAACTTTTGTGAACAAGTTGATTCTTTTAGTAAAAGAGTAAAAAAGATCATTCTCTCTATTTACTCACCCCTAAGTGGTTTCCAAACTTTTATAGGTTTCTTTCTTCTGTTGAACACAAAAGATGTTTTGACAAAGTTTAAAACATGTAACCATTCACTTCCATAGAAAGAAAAAACAAACAAATACTATGGAAGATGATATTTACAGGTTTCCAGCTTTCTTTAAAATACGTTTTCTGTTCAGCAGGAGGAAACTTAAGTAAGGGTAAGTAAATCATGACAACTGTAACCTTTGGTGTGATTATCCCTTTAAAGGGCACCTAGGTTACCCCTTTTTCCATATTTAAGTCTTTTGTGTCTCCAGAATGTGTCTGTAAAGTGTCAGCTCAAAAACACCCATCAGATTTATTAGGTAGCGTTTTTTGTGAATTGTGCCTTTAAGGCTAGTCCTTCATGCCCACCGTTTCCATGTGCCTGTCAGCGTGCCTTAATCTCCTCCCTTGGCTGCTTCAGACAACAGACAGACATGAAGGAAGCAGATCTAGCATAACGTGTGTGAGAAATACTACAGTAAGAACTTTACCAATGAGTATTTGATGCATTTGATGAGTATTGAGCTGCAGTGATGAGTCACACACAATGACCTTACTAAGTTCACTCACATACACACACACACACGTTCAGCTTTGCACTCTTTTTACACGGAAATGTGACAGGATACAGGTTAATCTCCACTGCTGTATGGATATCTGTTATGTTAATGTACAAAATAAACCTGATTTAATGTCCACAAACCGGGATTGAAGCATCTTCTTTAATAATTTTTCCCGGCTGCTTTGCGCACATGCTGTCTTGTTGATATGATTACACACGTTACTATGGAGACATGTTAATACGCAGCTATCAATCAATTCAGTGGGCAGGAAATCCGCACTTCTGCGTCAAGTTGCGGTCGGTCTGAAAACCGCTCCAATTGGTCCACCGTTTTTATGTTGTTACACTGGAAAATAAGGACTTGATGTGTTTATTTTTACCCCAATATGACGGTCTATACACTATAAACCACACTACTGTCCAAACAGCTTGAAAAGTAGAATTTTCACAATAGGTGCCTTTTAACCTATTAAACTGGATCACACTTAGCACTAAAGAATTCATATGTGAAGTGATAAGTGAATGATCCAACCGCTCAAAAGAGTCACTAATTCAAATAATGAGTAAGTCTGATTACAATAATGTGGTGAGAGAAAGTAACCATTTAACAGTTTAATCATTCAAATGTGACTCTTCAGTTAACATTGACTCAATTCAGTCAAAATAAATCTCTAGTTAGCAATTCATTGATTCAAATTATGAGGTCAAAGCAAGTGTGCAGTTAACAACTGACTCATTTAATTGATCATGCCAAAGCGGGTCTCCTATTATCCTGAGACTAACTGATTTGAATGATCCAGTCAGATAGAGTCCCCAGTTAACGACTCACTGATACAAATGATTCAGTCAGAGCGACACTTTAAAATCCAACTGGCGACTCTTCAGTTAATGATTCACTGATTCAAATGATAAGGCCAAAGCGAGTATGCAGGTAACAACAAATTGATTCAACTGATCTGGTCAGAGCGAATCTCCAAGTAACAGCTCATTGATTTAAATGATCCAGTCAGAGCAACCCTCCAGCTAACAACTCAAGGATTCAAATGATGGGGTCAAGAGAACTCTCCAATTAATAAATTGTTTCTTCAAATGGTGGGGTGAAAAGGACTCTCCAATTAACAATTCACTTATTCAAAAAATAGAATCGAAGCAAGTATCCAGTTAACAACACACCGATTCAAATGATGAGGTGAAAAAAAAAACTCTTCAGTAAACAACTCACTGACTCAAATGATTGTGTGAAAATGTAAACTCACTGGCCTGCTTAAATGTTAACATGTTAGTTTGTCTTTGATATTACGATATATTTAAAGAGCCCCTAATATGGGTTTTTGAAAATGACCTTCCTGCAGTGTGAAACACAGCTCTAAGTAAACGAAAACATCCCGCTGAGGGTTAAATATGAAAGTGCACCTTGTTTTAAAATATGTATGTATGTATGTATGTATGTATGTATGCATGCACACCCTGTATAAATACACACTTTTTGTAAAGTATATATTGAGTTTGTTATTTTATTTAAACTTTTTTTGCCAATGTCATTTGCATTACTTTGCATCATTTAGCAGATGCTTTTGATCAAAAGCAACGCTTATATTTGTTAGAACACTTATTAAATATCAGTGTTTTCTTTCATAATGAAGATTACTCATTACAGGTTACTTTTAATGCTTCAGAACGTAAAACATCTGGTATTTTTTATACTTTAGAGAGTCATTGATATTTTTATTGGAATAATATTTTATTATCTGTATTTTTACTTTTATGCTCAGTTTCTATTGTATACATGATTTGTATTCTTTGTCCTGCACATCATGCAATGTTTACTAGACAAATAGAAAAAAAACTCAGATAAACAGTTTAACATTTATTTTATGGAAACAGAAAGACATTCCTCAAACTCGCATGGCTTAAAGACTGTTTGATTTGCCGGGAACTTTTTTTCCTTCAAAATCCATTACAGACCTGACAAACGTGTTATGAACCCATGGAGACTTTTTCATCTGCAAAAAAATAAAAAATAAGTTGAGGGGAGGTACATTCTTTTTCCTTTCCGACAGTTGAAGGAATATCATGAATAAATCAAGCACTCAAGACGACAGTTGTGAAGTGTCACGCGGAAGATTCATGCAAAAAGCTTTACTGTAAAGTAACAAACAACTGTTTATAGTAACTCCATTGAAAAACTAGACACTGTCTCATTTGTCCTGTCAGGACTGTCCCGAATGCAACCTCTCTGAAGGGGAGGTTTCCCCTGGTTTGATCCCCCCGCCGGAAAACGGAGTGGGAAATGTGAGGTGACATGGTGTGAAGCGAGTCAGTTTGTTTTTGAGGTCTATGGTGGTGATAATGCACAACTGTAAAAAGATCTCTAACAGAGAGGGACACACTGAGCAGAACTAGACAGGCCAAACACACACCAGATGCCAAAATTAAGCCAACATCTGTGAAAAGAAATGAATGTACTGTATAAATAAAGTGACAAATGGAGTACTATATTCAGTGTAAAACTAGATTTGTGTAATTATGAAAAAAAAACGGAACGCTTAAGTACACTAAACGAAAAAGTCTGAGTCTGATACTTATTTGATGCAAAAATTTCATCATTTGTTTTCATAAAATGTTGTATATATACAGTGCTTACCTCAGGTATACTTGCGGTAGTAGCCGGATTGAAACATGCGACAAACAAAATAATTCAATTTTTAACACTATTTATATTGTTATCTGTTTAACAAATAAATACATAAAAAAACATCCACAATTTCTCTTTTATGCTATTCAGGAGGTCAAATCTGCTTCTCTCCATCTCAGGTTCAGGTTGCTTTATTGGCATGACATTTGTACAGTATTGCCAAAGCATTTTAGATGTATAAAATATGCAATATATTGACATAAAATAATAAAATACAGCAAATAAGAACTAAATAACAGAAAAAAAAGGAACAAAAACATCTCTAAAAATTATAACTACAAGAATAAAATGCGTAAATTATTTAAATAAGACAGATTAGTTGATTACCCATTTGTAATGGTGTACAAATATTCTGCAGCCAATTTAGATGTAATTTCATTGGATTTTCTAAGTAGTTTAGATTAAAAAAGTTATTATTTAATGTCTATCTCGCTCTAGCGGCTGTGCACATAAAAGGAACGACAGCTTAGAAAACAAAAGCAGAAGCAAATCCCGGACATTTTAGTTGATTTAGAAACCCCAGCTGGGTGCAAAGAGATGCAGATCTTAGTTTGTCTGCAGCGCATGTAAGTGTTGACAGTTCTCGCACACACAGAACGAGCAGTATGAAACAGATAAAGGAGAGAATATTTTACACTACTTAATCGATCTCAGATTTTTTTTAATATTGGGCAGATACAAAATAGTGTAAAAGGATGATAATAGTAAAAATAAAAATAAACAAATAGTCACTTAATATGTGTGTGACCCACCCAAGTAAAGTCTATGGGCCCTATTATACACCCAGTGCAATAAGGCGCAAGACGTGTTTCTATGAAGGGTTGTTATTTTCAGTCTAGCGCAACATTAATTATCCCGTTTACCACCAAGTTGTTTATATAGCAAATCCATTTGCGCTACTTTGTGAACTCATGGGTGTTTCGGTCTAGATAAGAGGTGTGTTAAGGCGCATTGTTGGCGCGTTGCTATTTTGAGGAACTAAAATAGACTACACAATAGACCAGCTGACAGCATGTCTAAAGTCCAGCGCAGAGCGCATCAGTTCTGCACCCCTCTTGCACATTGTTTAATACACACAGGATGTACAGCAATACACAAATATCTTTACAAATAATAATAATAAAAATAATTAAATGAATAAAATATTACAAAAAAATTTTTTTTACGTAAATATATAAACCACTATCTTCATGCCTTCATCTCTGTGTGCCTTTTTCAGTTTATTAATGAAAATTTGCTTTTGTATATTATTATTAGTAGTAGTATTTATTATATCCATATTTATATTTGTTTTTATTAAAAACAAGCTTAGATTTGTCCACCTGCCAGGATTTAGCCCATATGGGGCATAGCATGTGTATTTGGATATAACAGTTTTTTTGACCACACTTCGTTATTATTGTTTATTTATTCGTTTGCTGGAAATTAGAACTGAATTTAAAAAGTTTTGAAACAAATTTTTGCGCTTAACAAACAAAATTAATTATATATTGTATAGGCTATAATGGATATCTGTGCGTGCAACACGTTTCCTTATCCACACGAGTGAAAGTAAAGAATGTGGAGGCTCATTCTCTCCTTCTCGCGCTGTAGATGCTCTGTTTAATGCTCTGTTTAACCGTTTTCTCGTTAGTGAAGCCTTCAGTTTTTCCACTTACAAGGTCCGCTTGATGATACTTTGGGTTATCCTCAAACACATCTATAACTCATTAAGAGAATAAGCTCAATCCTGTTAGACCATGCGCTGTGGCGCAAAGAGGATTTTTTGATCCTTAAAAGCAAAAGTGGATTCGGACACACCCTGAATGTTTTTGCGTCATGTGATTTGGACTGTACCTTGATCGTTAAAATAGAGCCCTATGTGGGAAGCACTGATATAGTTCAAATGTCAACAATCAATGAAATATTTAAATTATGATTATCATTTTTTATGCATGTAATACTTTTTCAAGCAACAAATTACCAGTTTAAAGTAATTCCTAAGTGTTTCACAAATTACTATTAATTATAAACTTATTAAAAAAACTTGAGATTGATATGAAATTGAGTTATTTTACGTACACATTTTTACATATCATTAGCTGTGTCATTTTAAATTAACAGCTCCATTAAAATAAAATAAAATTAAAACATTTGTTCTCAAACGTTTTGCAAGAATGCAACACTATGCAACGATGATAAACTATTTTAAAGGCATGCATTTTTAAATAAAATAAAATAAAATGATAAAATAAAATAAAAATGAAAATAAAATAAAATAAGAATATGAAATATGGCTGATCATGGATGCAAACGTATTTATGTTTTATGTATTATGATATTTATGTATTTTTACCACTAACTTTATTACATTTTTAAATAAATAAAAATATTGCCCATCAAATATTATCTGCTGTTAGATCATGCGCCTGCACAGTATATATTATTCATTGTTATAATATCTTATCTAATATAATATGTAAAATAATACATGTTATTTTTGGCACTCTGTGTAACCCCCAAAGCAAACAAAACAACAAGAAATGGAAAGAAATGAAAAAAAAAATACTCAAAATGACTCTTCCACCCTCTGTGCTTAAAATAGTAAAATTAATCTCTCATTTTCCGTTATGTTCCTCTATTTCTGCTTCTTTTTTAAAAAACAAAGGTCACCACGTTCCACCTATAGCACACATAGACCTCCATTTTTTTGTCCCAAGCAGGTGCAGAGAAACTGAGGCATATTTTTACAAAGCCTTTGAAAACTGAAGGTTTTCTGGACTGTTCTTATCAATGGCCAATGAACAAGCGTTCAGAGGACAGATAACAAAGGACGTCCCATCAGGGTTTAGATACCAGGATGGAGCATTGGTTTCTCCTCCACCTTTGAAATTCAAAAGATCACGTTTCAAAAGGAAGGGGGTGAACAAAAGGGGGCCGATGTGTGTGGTAAAGGAAGGATGATGTGCTCTTTTGAGCAGTGTGTCAGCAGGTAGAAGGCAAGGCCAAGGATGAGTTGTTGCTTCCCCACCACCAGATGTATGCGTGTTTCTTATCAATAGCTATGTTTGCATCCACCTATTTTTAAGCAAATTTTAGAATTTTGTATTAAGAATGCTTAATGTGAATGCCAAAACATGCATATATTTAGATATAATGCATTTAAAACTTATGCGCACAACTGAATAGGATAAACTAAAAAATAAAAATAAAAAAAATGCACAAACCAAATCCAGCATTAGCATCAAAACAAGTATTTTCATTTTTTAAAGGATCATGTGATAGCAAATACGTGATAGGACTGCATTAAGGGGGTGGTCCACTGCCATATCATATTTATAATTTATATTTTTGCACAATGTAGCTATGCGAACCTAAACAACATCACAGAATGTATCTCAATGTCAATCTCAAAACCTCTCAATGTTCAAAGGGAGGCATTGGCTTTCACGGAGATACAGTAGCTTTGGTTTTGGTTAGTTTGTAACAATAAACAGGCAATTTTAATAATGTCATAAAACCTTTGGTTAACAAATGGTTAAATGCCATCTAAACGCTGCTATTTTCAAGAAGCTTATTCTGGTTCTGTATTTGGGCTTACAGGGGACCAAACACAAAGAGAGGTTGCTACAATTTATTTTTACTTATGTTCCAGAGAATTATCAAAAACATATAGCCTAGCTCTCTATGCAAGACATTTTACAAAGAAAAGCCTCCGGAATCTCCTATTTCAGTTCTGGATTCGGCCAAAAACTCTCAAAGAAGCAGCAGTTCCAACGATAAAAGAAGAAGCTGAAGATTGGGATCCACAACCTTTAAGTATTTTTACTTCTTTAAGTTGATATCTTAAATGTAGGAAAAAAGAGAGAAATGCTGTTTGGCACCGTTAACAATTTAGCTACAAACAAAATCATCTTTACTCAAAGGCTGGATGATATGGCAAAAATTTATATTACTATATATTTCTTAATTTCAGTCGATACGATATAATTCCGATATTGATATGGACAATATTTAAAAAGACAGGAAAAAACTGCCAAGATCACACACAATAGATGTCTGTACCTACAAATGTCTGCAAACTAAATTTGCAAAGTCTATAATACCTCCAGGCTCTTAAATAAAAAAACTTTTTAATGATATATATATATATATATATATATATATATATATATATATATAATGATATATATACATGATAATGATATATATGTTTTTCATAGATTGACAAATAGATAGACCAAGCAACAAACTCACATATGGACAGATGTGCTAACTTATGGATGGATGGACAAATGGATGGACTGACATATAGACGGACAGACAGATGGATGGCTAAAAAAAGATAGATAGCAATGCCACTTGATTGCTCATGTTTTTTTTTTTTTTTCCTTTCTCTCCCTTGGCTTTCAAAAGCGAAAAAATAGTTACATCACTGTAACTTTTCAAATTTACCTTCAGCACTTCACTCCACATGTTGCTCTCTTAAATGTGCTTCGCAACCACAAGCTCATAAACTAACAACTAAGATAAGATTTGTGTTAACAGAACCCTCACAGAGATGTTAGGCAAATTAAAAGATATCAGCTTTTCACTTTAAACCCAAGACGATAAGCTCAATCACGTCTTGTTTAAAGATAAACACAGCTTACTTCAACACCATCATCCACCATACAACACTTCTGCAGCAGAACGCAAACAGAAACAAAACTGCTCTCTACATGCACGTCCTCAGCTAATGAACAACACCTAAGAAAGCCCAGGAGACTCCTTCACCAAAGCTGCTGGAAACAGTTCACAGTGCGAGTCTAACAGACAACTTAGGAAGCCTGTAGCACCTGCAGAAGCTCCCATTCAAACAGGGCAGTGAGAAAACTGGTGAAAAGTGGGGCGGCAATATAAACATTTACCTTGCAGGGCTGGGTTTGAATGAAATTCCTGTGTGTCCACCATCGCAGGTACACTCTCTCCCTCACCCACTCGCTCGCTCGCTCACGCTCCTCCTGTGAGGCGGCCGGCAGGAGAATTGGTTATCTAATAGGCTCTCTTGTAGCCCTGTCTCCCTCTCACAAGTGCGGCTATAAGTAGGATTTCCTCTCTCATGTTGACAAATTAGCATAAGCTGCTTCCTGGCTCACCTGTACTCATCCAACCTGTTTGGTGCCTCCTCCGCCCCGCTGCGCCGCGTGCACCTGCTGAAACTGGACACACCGGCCTGAAAATGTACTCTGTTGCATGTTAGAACAACTACTTAATGCGCAAAAATGAATCAGTTACACCTCCTGGGATGCTACAATGCAGGAGCTCTTTATCGTGCACATTTTAGACTGCTTGTGAAGTAATTGCAACTTTTAAATGGCAATTTTAAGGCGAGAAGACAAGGAAAATCTATAAACCTAGAGCTTCTTTTCCCCTTAGGGGAAAAGAAACCCCATTCTGACTTTATCTTTGCCTTGTAAGCAGATACGACAATGAAGCCAATGAGGAGTGGAACTGGCGGAGAATGGCCCAATAGCATGAATCATCGACGTTCTGCTTTGTTTAGTCCTCAAATTCACTTTTATAAGGCTGATACAGCACAAATGATGACAAATGGCTCTGAAAGAACAATGACAATCAGATATTAGAAAACAATTGGGTTATTTTAGGAGTTGAGGGCTGTTTTGTTTGTTTTTCTCATCATAAAAAATGAATGGGATTTTATAAAAGATTAATGGAGGACCGCAAATAATGTGATCCAACTGCAGACTCCTTGTTTAAAATAGCTAAACTGCTTAATTAATGCAATGCACTTTCGTTTGCTGATAAAGACTAACAAAACACAGCATGATCGTGCCTGTAATTATCCATTATTACTGTTACCTGAATAAGAAATAAACAATGCAACGGCCCTGATCAACCATGATAAAACATGCAATTTTCTTTTCAACACTGCTAATGATCCTAGGAGAGAACCCCAGGCTTCCCTCTCCGCAGACACTTCCTCCAGCTCCTCCGGGTGGATCCTGAGTTGTTCCCAGACTTAGTCCCTCCAGCGTGACCTGTGTCTTCCTCGAGGTCTCCTCCCGGTGGGACATGCCTGTAACACCTCCCTAGGTAGGCGTCCAGGAGGCATCCGAAACAGCTGACTTCTCTTGAACTCTACTTCGAGAGTTCCTCACCCTATCTATAAGCGTGCACCCTGCCACCCTCAGAAGGAAACTCATTTAGGTCGCTTGTATCAGAGAACTTGTCCTTTCGGTCATAACCCAAAACTCACAACCAAAAGTGAGAGTAGGAACAAAGATTGACTGGTAAATTGAGAGCTTTTCCTTTCAGTTCAGCTGCTCCTTTACCACAACGAACCGATACATTGACTGCATTACTGCTGCACCAATCAATCTCACGTTCCATCCTTCTCTCACTTGCAAAACAAATCCCAAGATACTTGAACTCCTCCACCTGGGGTGAGGATCTTCCTCCAACCTGGAGATTGGAGAGGTCAAACCACCTTTTTTTTTCAGTGGAGCAATTATGGATTCATAGCTAATGGATTTTATAAAGTGAATAAAGCCTCGTTACTACGATTTATTGTATTGCTGGATTATTGGTTTGCATGTAAACCGAGTCAAGTTATTTCTCAAAAATACAAATATGTATGTATTTATGTATGTATATATGCATGCAAGTATGTATGTGTGTGTGTGTGTGTGTGTGTGTGTGTGTGTGTGTATATATATATATATATATATATATATATATATAAATAAATAATGCATGCTCTTTAGTGGCGGTGAACGCGGTGTCAGTCGCACAATTGACAGCATCATGATGATTAAATGAAGGGTTAAATAATATAATAATTAGAACATCTCGTGCTTAAAATGTGTAGATTCAGTGGCAAACACTTAAGTTACCTGAAAACTCTGATCCTCCGGCTTTACGGTGAATGATTTAGTCATTTTAATGGCAGACTTACCACTGGGTCTTTATCCATGCACACTTCGAAAAGTGTAAATCCTGGATTGGTATTCATTACATGATCACTAATCAGATGTGCCATTATTTGTAACTTTAGCAGGTTCTAAAACTAAATCTGTCAGTGTCGTTGTCATTCTCTCGAATTCAAAACTTTACATTTTTGCTGCTGTAGCTCCCTGTCATTGGAACTGAGTGATTGACAGCTGATATTAACCAATCCATTCGCGTTCTGCTCTAGCGTAGTGGGCCAATAAGAAGAGCTTGAAGGCACGGCAAGCATTGCAGGCTTTGTTCACTGCAGCACATTGACATGAACTGTTTTAAACCATTCCTGAGCGATGCGTTTGGTGTTTTTAGGTGCAAAGATGCATAATGTGTGAATGCCTCCTTATTCCACACACGTGGTGAACATTTTACTGTAAAAACTGCCTGACATAAATTTTTTGCAGTCACACAAATGCTCCCAAATATTTTTTGACGTCGCATAGGTAAAATTTTGGGTGCATTTGCGACCAAAACGGTCGAAATTGAGCCCTGTCTCATATCCACAGCTATAAATGTACCGAAACCAAAGTGCTCCCACACGCAGACCCGCTGTTGGTTATAGGAGGATTGCATTAACGTTACTAGCCATTTTACAAGCTAGTGCAGCGTTTGCCTGACTGGAGTACTGTTTGGAGGTGGGTGAAGAAGGCAGCACGTGGCCTGTCACGTCATTTGGGATGCCTTGTTAGGCATTCTTTTATTGCGGTTAATGTATCGGTTCGTTGTGGTAAAGGAGCTGAAACGAAAGGCAAAACTCTCAATTTACCAGTCATTCTATGTTCCTACTCTTACCTATGGTCATGAGTTTTAGGTTATGACCGAAATGCAGTGCAGACATGATGCTCCACAGACTGGTTGAGCAAGGACATTACATTAAACATGAAAAGGACTATGTTTACATCAGTAATCAAATTATTTGCCTTAATCTGAATAAAACAATAATATAAGGTTTTTACATGAGTTGCTTTTTGAAATTTCCTTTCATGATTCCATTTTACATGTTAGAGCACAAATTTCAATTAACATCATTGCGTACTCACGCTATCCACATGTCCTCTAAAATTTCATGTAATTTTGGGTATTTCATTTTTTTTCGTGTTTAATTGCAGTTTTGTAGTTTCACTTTCATTCTGAAACATTTTATTCATCTCCCCGTGACAAACTGAGGTATTGGATGCGAGTATGAAAAACTAGTGGTTTAATGGAATTTTATACCGCAGAGAATAGTGTCAAACAGCCATTTGTATATAGTATCCTGTTGCAAAACGCGGTGGAAAAAGTCCTACATGGTAATAGTTTGATTAAGGTGTTTATATGTCTTTACTGCACTTCAATAATGCCACTAAAATAAGAATACTCCACGTCTTAATTGGATTGTGACTTTAGTCAGATTAAGGTAATTAAAAATCACTGTTTACACAGCAGACTTTTGATCAGAGTATTGTCTTAATCATGTTAAAATGATTGGTGTCCATGTACAGTAAACGTACCCAAGGTCTATGATATTAGAATTGCCATTTAAAGCTGAGCCATCCTTAAAACTGTGTATTTAAATATATGTTGATGGTTGAGAACAGTACATGCCCACACAAGTGATACAAAACTCTGGTTTGTCTTCAGTGGGCAGCCATAATTATGAATTGCAAAGTCAACTTTTCGGTCCAGACGTCAGAGAGAGCCAGAGAGAGAGACCACAAAAAGACAAATAGAAGATGTTTCACCTCAAGTATACAAGTTTAAACTGCATTTTTAGAGGGATATGGAAATCTTTTGATATGCTGAATGCAAATCTTCTTGCCAGCAAAATAAACAGGCCAGGCATAAAGATTTTAACAAGAGAGTCCAAAGAATGGTCCCTGGGTCTAATGAGAGTGCGACGGCACCAGTTCCTCTCTTCAACACATCTGATGACTGCTCAGCCTCTGGAACATTCATCACATTGATGGGTTTCTCTGGTCCATGATTTAATAAAGTGAAGAGGGTTCAGTTTACCGTTTTCACTATCTATCACATTCCTGGAAAAAAAGTCATCATTCACTGCGCAATACACCCCAAAATATGCTCTTAAACAGTATAATCAGATAGCCACAGGAAATATCCTAACATGTAAGCAAATTCCTAGCCCTGGGAAGAAAGGAAAGGAGGAAAGAAGGAAGGAAGGAATACCAACACACACTCTAACGCCTTATTCACATAGGGCTTCAGCATCAACGCTTGAAGGACGTGTCTGAAGTTGGGGCTGACACAATCGTCATAGCAGCATCATCTAATGAAATTAGTCCACAATCATCTACTGTCTGAGCTGGGGAATTTGCATAAAGTGATCTGATTGGCAGACGCTTCCATTGAGCCTTGAAAAGTTGAGATCTGCTGACAGATCCACAATTCAGTTTGGCAATACCTGATGTCAGCCATTCCTAGTGAATGGGAAACATTGACGCTGAAGGCCCATGTGAATGGGGCGTGTTGGAATACTGAAACAATTCCATGCATGCTCAAGAAAAAAGGTCAGGAGTGTTTTTTTTTTTTTCAATGTCAAAAATCAGAACAATTTATTGGATCCAAATGAATAATTCGTTTCACAGAATTCTGTTATCCTCAATGCAATGCAAACAGTTACATTTAGGAGATGGCAAACAACTTCCAACTTATATAGGCAGCTGATATTAACAGGTGGAGTTTAGTGAAATTCGTCATTTGTCAATCATTGTCCAGTCCTCCATTGGCTGCACCCTTGACACAAGTCCTCTTTTTCTACAACTTCTCTGCACAACAATAAAAGCGTAAAACTTTCTGTGCTCTGTGTTCAGTTTTAACACCTTTCTTCAGACGGGAAGTTTCTGCAGAGCTGAATTTAATTTTGGACCAGTCTTATGTTTTATTGGTCTTCCTGTGTATTAAGTTTTCAAAGTCCAACATACATAGTAACTTTAATGCGAGCAGATAAATTATTAGTAATAGTTTGTGGTTTGGCTGCTGAACTTCTACTCCTGCAGGTTCGGCTAAAGTAGAACATGAAAAAGTGCATGCAAATGTTGAGTGTGTGCAAATGAATAATTCTGTGTGCAACATACCAGTCTGTGTTTTGAACGTATTGGTTTGTTTTTGTCCAGTATTTTACACTAGCTAGATTTACATGAAAACAAGAAAGCAATGGTGTTTGAGACTCATGGTATAGCCATTTCCATATATTCAACACTTATGATTCAGCTATTTCTAGATATATTCAGATTAATACTATATGGCCCCTTTAATTCCTTTAACAATTATGCGAGTTCACAGAATAAAAAAGTCATTCAGATTTAATGGATGAGAGTAAATTAAAAGTCTGGGTAGCACCAAATTTAATTCTAGGAGTGACAATCAAAGTGTGTGGGATATTAGTAACGTGGGTTTAACTGAGGTCCAGATTCCATCAGATTCCTAGAAAAATGACATCACTTGCTGCACCTACACCTCAAAAGATGTTCTCAATGTAAAAAACATAACCAAATTACCACAGGAAACATCCTAACTGCGAGCAAACCCCTATTATATTACACATTTACAGAGCGCTGAGCAAAACATAACAAAACAAAACAAAAAAAGACCAGCAGGCCTAACATTCAGGCCGATTGTTTGGCCCCATTGTTGAAATCTTGATGGGAATCTCAGGGGCTGCTGAATAGTGATGCTACTGTGGTCTCCTGTTACTTCCCATGGTTTCTAAGTGATGGGGTCTTGGCTCATGTTCACAGGCTTCTTCTTAATGTTTAGATGCACATGATAATAACATCACCTGGGCCGCCTCCTCGTCTCTGTCCTCTAGGTCTTTGTGTAATTCTAACGCATTGAAAATAAATCAATGAGACTGAGACTTAGAGACTGAGACTCTTATTTCTGGCTGTGTCTATAGTCCAGTGAAAGAACACAAAAAGTGGATTCACCAAAGCCCAGTAATTATGATTAAGAGCTTACCACACAAAATGGAGCAGGGGAAGAATGTTTTCAACCGTCTCATCTTTGCAACCAGGGATACAAAAGTGGACAGCAGAGAGTATTTGAATATATAATTTTTTTGTGGATTTTATGTCTTTGTTTGAGACCATATTTCATTGTTCTTCACAATTTTTTTATGAATGGATACTATATATCTATTAGAAAGAGTCCTGGACAAATGGGTTTCGACTTGAATCCAAAACAACAACAGCAAAAACGACAACAACAACAACAATTATTTGTAAGTAAATCATTAAAAAAATGGTTATGATGATGACGTTGATTATTAAAAGTAGTATAATAGTAGTTGTAACAACAATAATATAATATAATATAATATAATATAATATAATATAATATAATATAATATAATATAATATATAAATGAGCAATATCACACGAATAGCAGTGTGATATGGCTGTATATCGGCACTGGTGGGAGGCGTGCGTTGCGCTCAGTGCCCCCACCAGTGCCGATATACAGC
This sequence comes from Danio rerio, assembly GCF_052040795.2. NCBI lineage: Eukaryota > Metazoa > Chordata > Actinopteri > Cypriniformes > Danionidae > Danio > Danio rerio. The sequence goes on from NC_141031.1 coordinate 9,760,485, forward strand.
CATATCACACTGCTACGAGTGTGAAATTGCATTTATACAACAGTTGATGGCATAATTGTGTATATAAAAACAGAATCAAACATGGAGAGTCTCAAAAACCCTTTTGTATGAGGAACTACTTTCTTCCACATTTTTACTGGCTGTATGTAGGCGGAGTAATACACAAAGGGTAAAAAGGCTGTACAGGTGCCGATATTACTTAAATATATTACGGCTATCAGCCAATCAGATTAGAGAACCAGGCAAAACTGTTGTATAAATAATAACAACGATTATTATTTTTTATAGTAGTGAATTCATAAAGCCCTATATTACTGCTCACAAACTGTATGTTCCAAATGAATGGCTCATTTATGTGGTTACACCTGAACTTGCACCTCCATCTTATCAGACAGCGCAAAGATTTACCTCAAGCTGCTGCCATTAGCATGTTTGCATCGTTGCTAATGCTTTCAGCAGGAAGAGCGGGTGGGAAACAGCACATCACCACCGCAGTCACTTGTTACTCTGATAATCTGCTGTGATGGGATCGGTGCACCAATCGATGTTTCAAGATGCTTACACTTATAGACATGTGGACAAGTAGGCTAGTGAGATTAGCATCTGGCACAGCACTCACTTCACACACGCAGAGCCAAGAAACTGTCAATACAGAAGGTCTGCATGTGAAATATCATGAACAAAGCCAACAATATTTATTATAGAATTTCAGCAAGGCAGAACACAATTATTTGCCAAAACGCCTTTGTTTTTATTTTATGATGCAGCAATGAAACTACTTAGGAATTAGTGGTATAGGCATACTACAGAATTAAACTGGGATTGTTGTAAATTAAATTATTATTATTTTATTTAGTTATTTTTTGATACAGGTTTTAAGTTGCAATTTACAAAAATAAAATTCAGCATTATGACAAAATTATGAATGTTCACAAACTATGGCTACGTTTATAATGCAAGGCTTAGTGCTCAGATTTTTTCTCAGATCTGATTTTTTGCATAGTTATTCACATTGTTATAAATGTGGCCAATATCAGATTTCCACTGTGAAGAGATCATTGTGCTAAACTGACCCGCGTGCGCAAAAGTGCAACTTGTCCAAGTATGCACACAATGTGTATACTGTATGAAGTGAATAAAGCACATTGTCAGATTATGATTATTGCAATTTTCAAAAACAACAGCTGTGTTTGACCTGTAAATAGTTGTTTTGCTAGTACTAATGTGTATTCCAGTGTTTAAAATCCAAAATAAGTGTTGTGATTGAAAACACTGACAAATTGTTATTTATGACAAGCGCAGTGCACATCTTTGACCACTGGTGTATTGAACTGCCGATGCTGATGAGCACCTTTCAAAAAAGTCGTTGCATGTCTGCTAGTTCCCACCTGTGAATGAGGGAGTTTTAGCTACTTGTAGCGTTCAGTAAAAAAACAAACCACCCATAAAGAGACTCGACAGAGGAACAAAAATCTACTGCCAGCTAGTGTTTCAAAAGTGCTGTTGCAGAGCAACACAAACAGAATGCAGAAGTATAAATGCACAACTATGCACAAGGAAGGCACCGTGGGTCACTCAATGCATAAGTTTAAACCAGCCAGAGTCTAATAATCTTACCTGCAGTTAATTAATTTTAATTTGTTATAAACAACAACAAATGAAACGGAAATGTTGCCTGCTGGCCTATTAAATGATTTTGTCCTTAACAATAAAAAAAGTTTAAAATTGATTATTTAAATTAAATATAGCTATTTCATGAAAACTTATGTATTTTATCCTTTTTGCATATGCAATTATGGTGGTAATTTAAATCCAACTGAACAATCATTTTGGGGGGGGGGGGGGGGTTACAGTCTAATGGTTAATGTTTGGTTTACCTTAGATTTTGGTAAAGCATTTGCCCTGTATGCTATTATGCTATGCTACTGTGTAGACAATGTTTGTAGCACGAACCAGTACCGAACAATAACGTGTGTCGATCAAAAATTATAGTGAATTTTTTTTTTTTTTAGCAGTTGGGCTTGGCCCCTTAGTTCCAAAGGAACTCTTATTGCTTCAGCATACCGATAAATTTTGGACAATCCCATGCTGCAAATTGTTTGAAAACAGGGGATGACCCTTTCCCCTTTCATCATGAAGCAAGTTCCAAGGGGACTAAGTTAATGCATAAAAAAAGGTAGATGTCTTAACTCTGGCAGTATAGTGCATATTGGATAGGTTTTAGCATGTATTTGCAGGAGTTTTTATTAGGGCTGTCAAATGATAAAAAAAAAATACATTTTTTGCAATGAATCCTGATTATTCACGAAATGCGGTATTTATTACAGAAATAAAAAATACAATTATTTAAATGCCATTTGAATTTAAAAACAATCAATGCCAATAACAAACAAAAATGATTTCCATGTTGGATTCTAAGTGGACTACAAACAACAACAATTATCGTGTTCATCAAATTTGCATAAACGAAGCATTCTAAAGTATGGCTGTATTTTACAAGCAAGGATTCTGACACAGCAACGTTGCTGTGTAGGGGGGAAACACGTCAAACTTATGAAATGTAAGTGCTCATGGAAGTAGAATAAAGGAAGAGAAATGGGCTGTCTTTGACAGCTTGCGACTTCATCTGCCACTTTCACTTCAGTACATTTACATGGACACCAATATGAGGATGAAAGTAAGGACCGTGAGGGAGGGGGTGGGTGTAGAAGATGAAAGTGAGGATCGGGGGGTCCGCTCACTATTCTGCTATCCAAGGCGGCTGCCTAGGTTGCCTCTATGCAAGTGCCGTCCCTGAACACATGTCAGCCACAACAGGAAATAAAAAGAAATAAATAAAAAACTGCAACTGCGTTTTTTGTTTTTTGTTTTTTTTAACGCATGAAATTTAAAATTAATTGCGTGCGTTAATGCGCTAATTTTGACAGCCCTAGTTGTTATGGTATTTAAAATTGGTCTTGATCACATTTGTACTTCCATGACAAATGTTATTTTACTACAACTGAACAATTTATATTATGAAAAAGCTTGTGACGAAACCATAGATTGTATAAAAACAGACGTAGGTGTCCATTATGTCACCCGTATGTTTCTGAAGAGCGCACATTTAACTAAAAGTTGCCAGGGAAATGTGCTTGGTTGTATACTTTATCAATGTATAGAAATCAGATGTGTTTACTGAGTTTGGTCATTTAGAAACACCGTTTTATTGCATTGAGCAACTAAGCAATTTTCTTACGCCTTTTCTAGAGGAAAATATTATTTACTTCTAATTACTTCAGATAACTGTTCTGTAGCCTACAGCTAATTAATCTGTCCTATTCTGGAATGCATTCAAGATCTAACAAATTTATATAATTTATTCTTATATAGGAATATGGAAAAAAAATGAGGCCAGGCTTGAATGGTTTGTGATTACAATAAAGTGCATAGCATGCCATATTATCTGATAATTGTAAGAAATAATCCTAAAAGGCAATCAACTATGTAAAGCCACAATAAACAAAAGCATAAGTATGACAGTGACATGATGGTAAGCAGCAGAGACTTGTCACTCAAGTCACCCTTAATTATGCAGGATTTTAAGGCTTAATATAGATTAAACGACCGAGTTAAATTAAAAAAATAAATAAATCCTACTGCCACAGTTGACATGAAGGGTAATGTTAGCTATATAGACCAACACAATTTTTGTAATAAACTGTAAACAACAATTTTTTTTTTCCGCTGTAAAGTTGCGCATTTTAACATGGCAGCCAATGAAGATGTGTTAGCTTACGGAGCCAGCCTATGCTATAGTCAAGGAACAGCAATTTCAGTTACTTCCGTATTAGCTTCATGAGGGAGAGCATAAGGTTGCTGCATGAATTAAATGCATAGACTTTTCAAAACTTAGATCTTGTAAAATAAATAAATAAATAAATGTCAACAGTTGAGTATATCATGAATATAAACAAATGTAGGCTACACCTGTTGGCAGGGATCAAATATGCCAAGCAATTTAATCATTGTTAATCTTGCTGTTTCTGTCCTCACTCTCCTGAATGTTCTATAAAGAAAACGGAGAAAAAAAAAAAAAAAAAACATTGCTTTGCCTGACAGATGAAAGTGGAAAACATCACATCAACCTGCTATATGTTGCATTATATGCTGACAGACTGGCTCAACACTGCTGATTGCAATCTATAGAGCTGTATAAAGCACTTTTCATGGCAGAAAAACACAATGAAAAAAAAAAAATCATTATGTTCCATGTTTCAGTCTGTAGATATTTCCCAGAAAATAATCCATGACAGCTCCTACCCGTGATTGCCATACTACATTTTTTGTACAAATAGTTTCTCATATTAAGCCAATTTATGACAATTTTGTACTTTTGACAATATATGCTTTTTTACAATATGCAAGGACATTCCATTTTTAAATCACTTTAACACACTTTTCCATATTACAAGCTCATTAGAACCAACACATGAATTTAATGAATCTTTATTTCTATAGCGCTTTTACCATGTAGATTGTGTCAAAGCAGCTTAACAAATACGTTTTAGTAAACTGAGACTGCAATTACATTTAGTTTAAATTTCACTGAAAGTGAAGCTTCACAAGTCTCAAACCAAGCAAACCAGTGACAAAGAACAAATTTCACCAATTGACAAAGTAAAGGGAAAACAAAACCAGCTTGAGAGAAACCAGGCTCAATCTAGGCATCAGATCACTGGGAGTGAATCATTAAATGAACTCAAAGTGACCTTTAAACAATGTTTTCTTGATGAATATGAATGAAGAGAAGTGCATTAGTGTTGCAATCTGTCTACTCATTCATTTATTCTTTTTTTTTTTTTTTTGGCTTAGTCCCTTTATTAATCTGGGGTCGCCACAGCGGAATGAACCGCCAACTTACCCAGCATATTTTTTACGCAGCGGATGCCCTTCCAGCCGCAACCCATCTCTGGGAAATCATACACACTCATTCACACATACACACACTCATACACTACAGACAATTTTAGCCTACCCAATTCACCTTTGGACTGTGGGGGAAACCAGAGCACCCAGAGGAAACCTATGCGAACAGAGGGAGAACATACAAACTCCACACAGAAACGCCAACTGATCCAGCCGAGGCTCGAACCTGCGACACAGCAACCTTCTTGCTGTGAGACGACAGCACTACCTACTGCGCCACTGCGTCGCCCCAATATGTCCAATTTACAAAATTCTCAAACATTGTGTTGTTTATTAACATGAGCTATGTTTCCTTCACCCATCAAACTGCCCAAAGTAAAACTGCAAATAGAAAATAAGGCTCAGTTCACAAAAAAACTTCCATAAATAACGAAAAAGTTTTCATGCTTACATTAAGCATGTATCTGTGCATGTATAGACCAACGGCCAAATACAAAAGTCACAACAATTTTTTAAATATTTATTTGTAGAATGTTGTTCTCTTGGCCATGATGCAGCAGGCAATATAAAGGGCCAAACTGCATTACAACTAAAAAAGGGCTGATCTGTTCTTTCAGATATTCTGAATCCACAATTCTTGTGTGAAAAACCATACCATGCCATATAAAAACACCTTATATGTGCCCACTCACAAGAATAAGAGGCTTTCCTTGACAATAATGCTTGAAGAACACACCTAGCCCACACTCTTAAAAATGATGTGTTTATTTTATGGCTATGTTGACCCATCTTCTGAATTTTAATTGATTGTGTGAAAAAGAAAGAGGGAAGTTAATAACATATAATTCAATCATATCGCTGCTTAATACATTTTTGGTGTGTTTACATGGATGAATATGGTCAGTGTATAAATGCACAGTATAGTTACAAACTTATTGTCACATTAAATCGTTATGATAACATAATATATGCCTTCCGAGATTTCCTAAAGATAAAAAAAAAAAAAAAAACAAGTGGAATTACTACAGCAGTCGCCATCGTCTGATCTCATATGGAGAAAGAGATCACAATGACATATGATTTGTGCAGGTACTCTAGTGCTGTCCCAATTCTTAGGAGTAAATTTTAAAGCCGTTCCCCCTAACCCTCGGTTTTAAGGGCCAAGGGGAAAGAGAAGGGGTACAAAAACAGAATTGGGATTGGGCCTAAGTCACAAACTAATGTAAAGTATAACTATTTTAGGATAACGGTAGCAAAATGTGTTGTCCTTAAACACACAAAGGTGCATTAAAAAAACACAGGTTGTGTTGTTTTAACACATTGTTTTTGTGAGAGTGTATGTCTCTAAGATAAGATCTAACATCTATCATGATTTTTTTTAATTACTTATAGCAAAATGAAATTAAATTGTTTAGTAACATAGCATTTGTTAACATAAACGCTACTATTTCTGTACAACAGTGTTCTGCTATACTGTACATGCCATCAGTCACTGACTGGCAAACTGTAAATCATGGTTTTACAGCTGCGATGCAAACTAAACAAGCTATGATATTTCGTTTCCTGTTTCAATTGCAAATACGTCAACCAAGGAATGAAAACTGCTTTCGTCAAGTACTTTATCAGCAGACAAGCGTAGCCTCTCTCTTTCACCCACTGTCGATGCCTCCATCTGAGGTTTTGCATTTGCATGGCTGGGGTTATTGCACTTGACTCACCTCATTGATGAATATATCTATCATTCTAATCGCATTTCCATACTGTTCCCGGAGAAAGAAACATAATGGGAAATCCAGGGTTACAGCAATGCCTTACCCTGAACGTGCTAAAACCATAGCCATGGCAACAAATGCACCTTATTGAATAAACTACAACTTTGCACAATACTTAACAGCAAATTCTTTAAATTAATATCTATCTAATGTCAAACTTTACAAGATTAACAGTTTTCTCAGGGTTTTCAATCGTGTACACTGTATATATATATATATATATATATATATATATATATATATATATATATATATATATATATATATATGATAATAAGTGACTTACATTGTATGTTTTTGTTAATGTAATCAAAGACCAAGCCTCTGATCAGCAGGAAGACTAGATTAATGATTTGCACTTGCACCAACAGGCTTGCACACTCGGCCTTGCACGCTCAGGCAACTGCGCTTCCTCTGCAAGTGATGTCATTTACAATCGCCACCTGTGTCCGCTTGCATGAAAGTCCTTCTGTAATTTGAGGGTGCTTTCACATCTGTGAATCGATTCAGTTGTTCCGAAACAGATTACAATTGTTACAATGTTGCCCTTAGTTCTTGGTGCGGGTTCACTTTCACACAGCAAAGTTTCTAAACGGACCAAAAGAGCGAAAACAAGTCAGTAAACTCTCCTCACATTGATCAGTTTCACGGTTTATTTTGCAGAGTCCCGCTCAGCTGTCAGGGGGGTGGTAGTGGTTTGGTGGTGTTTGACAGGGTGCGCGTGACGTGTCTGAAGAGCGGGAACGGATGCGGTGGGGAGGGGTGACAAGGGTGCGCGACGTATTTGAGGACCGGGAGGGAGACGCGCAATTTCCGGGAGATTATCACTCGTTTGCAGGCACCCAGGAGTCTTTGTGCTTTTGCGGGAGACATATCGCTTTCTCACTGCAATCGATCCACTCCAGAGTTCGTTTCAATCGAACCTTATTCAAGCGATCTCGGAGCAGTTGTTTTGGCGCGGATCTGAGCGCAATTGGTGGTTTCACATATGCAAAACGAACCGAGCTAACTGGGCAAACGAGACAGGTTCTGAAACAAAAGTCTAGGTGTGAAAGCCCCTTAAGTTAGGGTGTCACTGAGGTGGAAAAATCTCTGAGGTAACGGATTTCATTAAGATCGTGGCAACAAACTTCTTATCAGTCACCCTCACTCAAGTGCCTTTTTTTCTTAAGTGTTTCACTGTAGTTTCTGGCAAAATACAGCAACGGATGCCTTGTTTACTTGGTAATGTTCAGTTGCTGAAGCATTGTAGCCTCAACTAAAATTCCTTCGGGTTTTAAACAATGCAAAAATTAAGTGCTTGTAAATGGTTTATTTATATATTCACTATGTGTGTGCGTGTAAGTTTCTCCAAAGACTACAACCACTCCCCCACTCTCCCCAGAACCCCCAGAGTAAACCCTGTTTCTATTTGAGTACCAGGACCTACTTTCAAACTATCAGGAGCCCTGTGTTTGACAGCACATTAAAGTGAGATTTTCTTTTTACAGCGGAGCATAACCAAACAGCTTAAATGCTCAATGAAACAAGAATATATGTGCTTAAACAACAACAAAATAACTAAAGCTGCAACCATCCTCATGCTTATTTCTCCAGACAAATATGTCCTTCAATAATCTATAATTCCAGAGAGGAATAAAGAGCCAGAGCTTTCTTTTCTGAGTCAACCTTCCGTATCAGAGATCTCAAAGAGACAAGAATGATGGCATGAATTCAGAGCAGGATGGATTCACTTTGTAGTTCAGCGGCCACTGTAGAGCTTAAAACATTACCAGAATTTATTTACTGGTAAGGCTTGATGTAAAAAAAATAAAATAAAATAAATAAATAAATAAATTTTAAAAATTTCACAAGGTGTGTTTTCATTACTCGTCAAACTGTGCAAACTGAATTTGTAAATGTAAAAATGTCTCAATTTAAATTCACGAAAACTTTCATTTAACACAAAAAAAACTATAAACTCAAAGCATTTTTGCTGTCAAATCAAAAAAGAACTACTTTGCAAAACTGCAATGAACTTTTTTTTTTTTTTAATAGGCTAATTTTATAAGTCCTCTAATGTTAAACAGTTGAGTTTAACCAGGGCTGGGTGATTAATCGAAAAGTAATCGAAATCAAGATTTAGAAACTATAATCTAATTAATTTTTAAATAGATATAATCTATATATTTATTTTTAAATTTATAATTTTAAATTTAAGTAGTTCTTCCCCAACTGTGTGTGGAGTCACGTGACCTACAGTAGATCTGTTAAGGCTTCTTTAAACTTTTTCATCGAATGCACGGATATGGTCCAGCACAGCCTTCATACTTTTGTGAGCACATTACATTTGAGCATATTTTTGTACATTTCTGTACAAATCAGTGAACTTTGAGGGCAAAAAAAATAAAACATAAAAAAAAATAAATCGTTCATTAATCGTAATCGAGTTAACATGGTCAATTAATCGAGATTTAGATTAAGCCGAATCACTCAGCCCTAACATTTTTTTTTAATTTAATAATTCTATAATTACACACCCACACACACACACACACACACACACACACACACACACACACACACACACATACACATATATATATATATATATATATACACACATACTTTAGGGATGAAACGTTTATAGATTTTGAATGCACGTTTATAGTCTAAGGAATAATCTTGGGTTAACGGTTATACGATTACAATGCATTCATTAATTAAAAAAAAAACTACTAGTTTATAAAATCATGTGAAAACTATATATTTTAAATTGTTATTTATTGCTGCTCAGCAACCAAATAATAAAGCACAAAAAATAAAAAACAAAAAACAATACTCCATTTCTACTTGGACTTAAAAATAAGTGACAAAAAAGCTTTTGACATTTAAACATAAATAATAATTTTACACAAAGGCCAGTTCTTGTCACGTGGTGTGCTCGCGGCATTCTTTCAACCGGGTCCACCTGGAAAGCATGTGCATGTCATGCATAGATTGGAAGTAACGAACTTAATCCGTTGTGTGTGTGTGTGTGTGTGTGTGTGTGCGTGCGTGTGCATATGTGTGTGTGTGTGTGTATATTAGTCTCGATCTACAAGCTCAGAACTTTACACTAGCACACAGTTGGCATGATTTTGTTTAGTTGCAGGAGTTTTGTTCTGTGCAGAAGTGCTGTGTTTAGATGCCTTTATGATTAATTAACCATGATGAATTAAAGCGTGGTTAATAGTGAAACCGGTTAATTGTTGCATCCCTAATATATATGCAATGTTATCACGCAGCACCCGAAAATAGTCCAATGATTATTATGCTTGAATGAGAGTACTTTTGAATGGGGGTAAATTGACGTAACTGTTGCTAGTAGGTCATGTGATCATGACCAAATGGATGTAGTACATCCGAATTCCATTCATGCTACTCACATTCACACTGTATAGAATATACTTTTCTAACAATCAAGTAATACGTTTAAATTCAAATGCAGTACATACTGAGTAGTAGGGGATTTTGGACGCAGCCAATAATTTAAGTTAAACAAATCTAAGTGATTCTGCCAGACCCAGAAAACAGCTGAATTGATTTCACAATTGCAAATCTCTTTACCTTGAGGGGATGTGTAAAATAAAATATTTGCCATAAAAGTGGAGTGTTCCTTTCCCTAACTAGCATATGTAAAAAATAAAATAAAAAAATAAAAAAATTCACGATCATTCGTAATTGTTGTGTTGATGATTTGTAATTTTGACAAGTAAACCCATCCAAGCAGCTAAAAGGAACAGTTCATCCCAAAAACTCAGACATCCTTTATTCACCCTTTAATTTTTAACTTGACTTTAACTCTTTTTTTTTTCTTTTTTTTTCTGTTAAACACAAAAGAAGATATTTGCACCAGTAGCCATTGACTTCCATGGTATTTTTTTCCCTTCAACTAGGAAAGTCAAAGGCAAGAGATTTAAAGATCAAAATAGATTGTGTTCGAAAGAAAGAAAGAAACAAAGAAGGAAAAAGAAAAAACAGACAGACGGACAGAGAAAGGAAGAACAAACGAAAGAACAAAGAAATGAAGAAACAAAGGACTGAAGAAACAAACAAACAAACTGAAAGGTTTGAAATCGAGCAAGGTTGAGTACATGATCATTTTGGAGTGAACTATGGGAGGAAGGAAGAAAGGAAGAAGGAACGGACGGAAGGACGGTCGGTCAGTCGGTCAGTCAGACATACAGACGGACGGAGAGACAAACGAACAAACAAACTGAAAGGTTTGAAACCAAAATAGGTTAAGTACTTGATCATTTTGGAATGAACTATGGGAGGGAGGAAGGAAAGAAAGATTAAGGAAAGAAAGGACAGTCATACAGACGAACTAACAAACGAAAAGAACTGAAAGAACTAAAATGTTAGAAACCAAACAAGACTGAGTACATGATCAGTTTGGAGTGAACTATCCCTTTAACTCGTCTAAGAAACAACCAAATATGAGCTTGAATGGAACAAAAAATATTGTCGAAACCATCAACATGCATGTTTCTCCAGACAAATGTGTCTTATCCATAATTCGAGAGAGGAATAAAGAGCCAGCGCTTTCTTTTCTGAGGCAGCCTTCCGTTTCAGTGATGGCTTGAAGATAAAAAAGATGGCATGAATTCAGAGCAGTATGGATTCACTTTGTAGTTCAACGGCGACTGTAGAGGTAACTTAAAACAGTGGCCTGCCCTGCCACCTCAGTCCTTTCCCTTTCCATCCTGCACTCACAGATCTTTTCTTTCACGTTCCACTAGACTGCCTGGCCCCCTCAAAACTAATATCAAAACCCTCTGAATTAATCACTTCCCTCAGTCTTTGCTTTATAATGAGTCTCTCTGGGAATTATAAACTGAGTTGTATTAGGTCTGATATGTTCTTCTCGTCCATTGTGTTCCTTTGCAACAACTGACAGAAACCGTCTTCTGAATGTCAATAACAATAAAATATATATGGAGGACACTTGACATTTCCTAACAGCAGTGTAAGGCATTGTAAATAAATGATAGATGACCAAATGTTTGAAGTATTTCTGATTGATGAATTACATTAATATTTAGTAGATGATTTTATCCAATGTAATTTACAAATGAAAACATTGAGCAATCTGTCTTGCGAAAAAATAATATTTGTAAAATACAATGTCAAGGTTAAACAATTCAAACAACTTAAGGCTTATTGAAAATATAGTGAGTTTAATAAATATTCAGATCCCCTTAAATTTGTCACTCTGTCATATTGCAGGTATTTGCTAAAATTAAGTTCTTTTGTTTCCTCAATGAACACACAGCACCCCATATTGACAGGAAAAGTACAAAATTGTTGACTTTTTGCAGATTAATAAAGAAAAACTGAAATACCACATGGTCCAAAGTATTCAGATCCTTTGCTGTGACACTCATGTTTAACTCAAGTGCTGTGCATTTTTGCCAGATCATCCTTGAGATGGTTCAACACTTTCATTTGTGTCCAGCTGTGTTTGATTATACTGATTGAACTTGATTAAGAAAAATCACACACCTGTCTATATAATACCTTACAGCTCACAATGCATGTCAGAGCAATGACAATCATGAGGTCAAAGGAACTGCCTGAAGAGCTTCGAGACAGAATTGTGACAAGGCAGAGATCTTGCCAAGGCTCCAGAGCTCCAGAGGTGCAGTCGAGAGAGTGGAGAAAGCTGTACAAAGTCAACTATAACTGCAGGAACCCACCAGTTGGGGCTTTATGGCAGAGTGGCCTGACATATAAAAGCCTGCATGGAGTTTGCTAAAACAAAAAAAAACAAAAAAAAAAACACCTGAAGGACTCAAAGATGGTGAGAAATAAAATTTTCTGGTCTGATGAGATCAAAATAAAACTGTTTGGCCTTAATTGTTAGCTGTATGTGTGAAGACAAACAGGTATTGCTCATCGTTTGTCTTATACATTACCAACAGTTAAGAATGGTTGTGACAGCATCATGCTGTGGGGGTGTTTTACAGCTGCAAGGACAGGACGGCTAGATGCAAATTAGGGAAAGATGAATACAGCCAAGTACGGGGATTTCATGGAGGAGTGCACATGATCTCAGACTGGGTCGAAGGTTTACCTTCTATCAAGACAAGGATGCTAAGTACACAGCTAAAATAACGAAGTAGTTCATAACAACTCTGTTACTGTTCTTGAATGGCCCAGCCAGAGCCCTGAAACCCAATTGAGCACCTCTGGAGAGACCTAAAATGGCTATCCAACCTGACAGAACTGTAGAGGATCTTCAAAAAAAATGGCTTATGAAAAATGGCCTAATCGATAGGGGATTTGATGCAGCTTTCCCAAAAAGACTTATAGCTGTGTTAGATCAAAATGGTCTTTCTACAAAATACTGAGCAAAAGGTCTCAACTTAGGATCATGGGATATTTCAATTTTTATTTTTTATTTTTATCTGCAAAAATGTCAAAAATTATGTTTTCTGTCAATATGGGGTGCTGTGTGCACATTAATGTGGAAAAACAAACTTAAACTCATGTTTTTAATTAGAATGAACACTACAGGCAGTATGACACCTATGAATCTTGTTCCTTTCCACAGTAGTGATACAGGTAATACTATTGACAAACATCTATTTCACCCAGTTCTTTGCACAACTTCAAAGTATCATGAAACGCCTGAACAATGTCCATAATTTGTAATCACATACATTCACCCCACCTTTCTGTCTACATATGGACAGCTTTCCAGCAGTATCTATTTAAAATGAGCACTAAGTAGCATAATGACACCAACAACTGGTATTGTCAGTTTACCAGAAGAGAGATAAAACCAATGTAAAATCTGAGCAACACAATGTGGTTGCAGCGCTCTTTTCTATCACATTTGCTTTTAAAAACACTAATGGTTGTGTTTAGGCAAGGGTTTAGATCAGTAGTTTGTGTGGCTATCTGTATGATAAGTCCTACCTTCTTCTGGAGATCTACTAGAACAGCGCCTAAACTCGGTCCTGGAGGGTCGGTGTCCTGCATATTTTAGTTCCAACTCCAATTAAACACACCTGAACCAGCTAATAAAGCTCTATGTATACTAGAAACTTCAGGGAGGTGTATTGAGAGAAGTCGGAGCTAAACTATGCAGGACACCTGCCCTCCAGGACCAAGTTTGGACACCCCATGTACTAGAAAAACATTTTTCTAAAGCATATAATGAAATGGACCAAAAGTATTTAAAATTTGCTAAAATGTACACAGTGTCCTCTACTGGATTTATCATTTGAAACTTGCAACAAACTGTAACAAAAATGTAGGCTAAGGCATATATTTTAAATGAGGCTGGGCTGCTTTTATATTGATTAATCATCTGTTTGTAACTGAGAATCGTGATAATTGTACAATTTACACTTACATTTTCTTATTAAAATTTGACAAAATGAGAGAAACACAAACAGATAGAAATAATGAACTTATCATAGTATAATGTGTTGCATTATTATTTAAGCAGGCAATTAAGAGTGCGTATACAGTATTGCTATTTAATATTTTGATGTGACAATAATGAATATAATCCTTATATTTTGGTATATTATTTTCTTCAGGTTTTTTTTATTTTTTATTTTTTTGCAAAAACTGACTGCAACAGCAGTCCACAACACTCTTTCTAAATGTCAATAACAATGAATTATATATATGGAGGACACTTGACATTTCCTAACAGTGGTGTAATGCATTGTAAATAATTGATAGATATGACCAAATGCTTGAAGTATTGCTGATTGATGAATTACATTAACATTTAGTCATTTAGTAGATGCTTTTATCCAAAGTGATTTACAAATGAGAACATTGAGCAATCTGTCATAAGTAAAAACATTATTTCGAGAACGCAATGCCAAGTTTCAACTATTACCTGGTTGAGGAGTTGGAGCAATTTATTGTAGGTCTACTGCTATTTTTGAAGCCTGGCTGTTTAAGAAAAAATAATGTGGATAAAAATAATCGTGGATAACAAAACAAAGGCCTGTCAATTTATTGTATTGTATTGTATTGTATTGTATTATATTATATTATATTATATTATGTTATGTTATGTTATGTTATGTTATGTTATGTTATGTTATGTTATGTTATGTTATATTATATTTATTATATTATTAGTATCACTTTACAATAAGTTTGTATTACTTTGTTTTGTTCATCAGTTTGTATTCATCTTTGTTTACATTAGTTAATGGAAATAAAGTGGTTCATTGTTAGTTCATGTTAACTAAGTGCATTAACTATTGTTAAGATGCATGCATTTGGATTTTAATAATAGATTAGTAAACGTTGAATAAGTATTGTCCATTATTAGTTCATGGTAATAAATACATAAAGTAGATTCAGACTAGGAGAGACAATAGAATCTCCCCCATTAATGCAAATGCTTCTCCGTAAACTAACATTAACTAATGAAACTGCATTGTAAACTATTACCGTCATGTTTTATTTTGTTCTGTTCTTTTCTAAATAGATTAAAGAATTGTAATTAATATAATTAAAAAATAATAATAATTTAATATATCAGCAATTTAATCAGCACAAAATGCACATCTGATATGTTATACAATGTGTAATAGGGTATATTTACCTTGACTGTATGACTAAATACAGCTGACACAACAAATTAGTGAAACTAACATTGAATGTTTCCCCCAAAAATTAACAATATTAATGCAATATATTGTAAAACCAGTGCATGCTACAGTATATCACATTGTATCATCATATATAAAATAGTTAAGATGCATTCAATTTAACAACTCTCTTTTAAACAAAATATATATATATATATATATATATATATATATATATATATATATATATATATATATATATATATATATATATATATATATATATATATATATATATATAAGTCCAAAGATATTAATGTACTATGCTGACATATAAGCAGGTATTGAAACATATTAGAACAAAATATAAGTTATAATGAACATGATTAGCAACATCAAGAAGCTTTAATCTGCAGACAAAATATTATAAGATTTGACCTTTACTGTTAAATCCTATAATCAGATTTATTATTCACATCACGTCTTAACATTGCACCTGCATTTTCCTCAGCTTTGAAAATACATTCATGTGACCTTACTAATAAAATGATGACATGCTATCATCTGCTCCCAAAAGAAACAACAGCCTACAAATCGATTTGACAAATGACACCTGCAAATGTCAAAATTAGGGGAAAAAAATGATCTGCAGCGTACACACAAAAACAGAATGAAATAAAATAAACCTCACGCCATGCTCTCTATATTATCCTTTAACCCATTGACGTCAATAACACATATTTCTCCTTGTTTTCTCTCTTTCAGCGGAGCAAGGATGTGCAATACTTCATTAATCCTGGCCGCTATCTGGGGAGAGTGACTTGTAAATGGTAAGAAACATTATCAATCACAAGATGGAAGCTTGTGATTCATCACAATGCGTTTCCATTAAAAAGCCCCATGAGAACATCTCTTCTGTCCTGCATTTTTCTCGATCAATACCTGCGGCACGGATAGGCTTCTGCGCAGCTCTGCAAAGATGCATTAAACCATGTTTAGATGTGTAATGAAAAGTGAAAAAAAGAATAATAATCCACTCGAATAGAACTTCTTTGAAAAGCAGACACAAATACAGAAACATGATCAATAGGGTACTTTTCGAAGAGTTCACTAATGAAAAGTGCATACTGGAGTAAATCAGCACCAGCCTGCATTTCCTTAGCTTCTATACAAAATATGAAAAGTTGAAGAGGGCTTTTTTTCAATATTGTATATTTTTAAATGAAAATGTAGCATTAACAGAATACAGCTATTGGAAAACCATTGTTTGTGTAATTCTGCTTGGCTGTATTTTGATGGTCCAGACAGACTACTTATAATTTTACAAGCCATCAGAGTAAATTTTTCATCATGAAACCATGTTTTCAGTTATTTCGTCATGCCAGTAGGTGCCAACGATTGACCACTTTTATGGGTAAATCATTATTTATTTATTTATTTTATTTTTATTATTATTTTTTTCTTAAAGGGTGTTTAAGGCTTGGTTGTGTTTATGAGATACAAAGCAATGCTTGCTCATGCTTCATTTGTTTAAAAAAAAAAATCGTGTTATTTAATCATATATATAGCTTACTTTGATTTTATATAGCTACTCAGCCAACATGAAAATGCCCTCAAGAGGTTCTGATTGGTCAGCTAAAAAAGTGCTGTGATTCATGGATTGGCTCCACGTCATCAGGAAAAGCAACACACCCCTACAAGCACACGCTTTGCCTCTGCTCTGTAAACACTGTCAGAGTAGCAGTTTGAGCCTGAATCAGACAGAAAATGAGGACAAAGCTAAACCTCATAACTGCTCTCTAAAATAAAACCTGACAAGTTTCTTTCAAATATATTCGGTATAAGCATGTGTAAGTAATATGAAATGTTCACATATCTTTTGAGTTTGTTATTTGAGATGACACATGAAAAGCAGCCGCATAGAGACACACTGCAGTGCTGGTTAAGATTGTGTTTACCGAGGTTTCATAAATACAAATTTGTAGCTAAACTGTTAATGAAGCCAAACAGCAATTCCTGTTGTTTACATCCTTGCCACAACACACCTTTTATGCAGGAAACTATGAATGTAATAGGTCAATTTGAACAAATAAAATTACTAACAGGTTGTGACTCACAATCCACAGTAGAGGTGTAAATGTATACTTGTCTCATGGATTGGATCGGTTATGATAATCATGCCATCAATCCAGAAGTAAAGTGTGTCACACTAGTGGTAAGAGCCGCTTTGTTACTGAAATTGATTTTATTTGCATTTTACAATTATCTTTATTGACAATGTTTTAGTCCTTAAAGATTTATAAATTTTCACTTAAAAGAAAAAAAAAAAAAAAAATATATATATATATATATATATATATATATATATATATATATATATATATATATATATATATATATATATATATATAAAACAGTTTTATTATAGTTAAAATTGTAATAATGTTTTTACTGAGAGAGAGAGAGAGAGAGAGAGAGAGAGAGAGAGAGAGAGAGAGAGAGAGAGAGAGAGAGAGAGAGAGAAAGCGTTTGGGGGGGCATTTTAGCTTTCTCTGCTATTACCTGTACATTACTGCGCCTCTGGCCATGCCCCTTCGCTGTGCATGGTGAATGCGCATAACCTGAAGCGTTTGACATCTCACTAACTTTATGTATTTATTTATTTTTTGTAGTCCTCAAACTTCATTCACTGCTAAGCTAATTCCATAAAAAGCAATGTCTCCCGTTGCATTACACTGAGCGTGTTACATTCAGAAATGTTGTTTTTGTTAACACAGCTACATTACACATCAACTAATGTTTAAAATACGACATTGTAGTGGACCATGGCTTAAACTGGTTCTTTTAAATGCATTTAGGAGTCATTAAATCATTCACTTGTTTCTTTGTATTGGTGGCAAGTGGCCATCTTTGTTACTGATTAATTTATTTGAGTTAAAGTACTCATTATTTTTACTGTATATATTGAATTGTCTGATTAATTCAAAGTGTAGTGTTTGTAGTTGGAAAAAAAACAAAAAACAATTAAGTATGTGGCTTCATTTGCAAAATTCTTTAACGAAAAAATAAATAAATAAATAAAAATAAAAACAAGTGGAAAATTAAAAAAACATTTCCTGGAAAGCTTATTTAAAATTTCATACACATGTGCATAACATAATACGTGTAGATTTAATAGGGAGATTGGGTTGCTAATTGGATTAGCTCTATAGTTTAAAGTGTTTTTCTAAAGCAAGGTGTCTTTTTACAGATCGGGGTTTAGGGTGACAATAAAAAAATGGCCTTAAGATAATCTCTTTAATCATAGTCATACAGCCTCAATAGCTGCACTGTTTCTTTCTGTCTGTTATCTTACATTTTCCCCTGAAAAGTGGTTACTTGTCCTGCGTAACAGTCATGGCCAGCAAATCCTCTTAGCATCTAATCATTGGCTTTGTTCATGAAGGAAGCTCTTGATGTATTGATGGAACTGAATGCCCCAATCTCACTTGTGCGAGCAGCTGGACAGAATGAGTTTCAGCAGGACAATACCATTCCTGTCGCTTAAACATCAGTGTAGAGAAAGTTATTTGTTCTTCTCAGCATGAAAAGGTTACGTAAATAAATCTCGTTATATACACAAATGAAATATGTGAATGAAACAACACAGTTCTAGTTTTGTGTTGTATACATAGTCATGGCAGAAATGACCCTGGCGAACTCTGACTTTTATTTACATTTAATCAAAAAGTGGCATGTCTGAAATTATTTATACTGTTCTTAGTAATCAGTAGAAAAGCAATTATTGGTTATTACAGCAATCAAATGCTTCCTAAAACACCCCATTCACACGGGGCGTCAGCGTCAAAGCTTCCTATTCACTTTGAATGGGTGATGTCAGGTGATGCCGAACTGCATTGTGGATCCATCGTTGCCCCGTTAGAGGCATTACTCAACTTTTCAAGCACCGACGGAAGCATCAGCCGATCAGATCGCTGTATGCAAATACCCAGCTCAGACAGTGGCCTATTGCTGACTAATTTCATTGGCTGACACTGCTATGACGATTGCACGTTAGCCCCAACTTCAGACACACCTTCAGTCAAGCGTTGACACTGAAGCCCAGTGTGAATGGGGCATAAATGTTGATCAGCTTTTTGCTCGTCTCTACTGGTATTTTGCCTATTATTATTTATCGATGACTTCCAAAATTTTGTTTGAATGGTCTTCTTTCTATCACTCTGATCTTTAGCTCCCTCCACTGATTATCAATTGGATTTAAGTGAGGACTTTGGCTGGTTGAATCTGATTGGCTGACATCTGTGTGATATACAGCAAATTACAGCACCTGCCAGCTTCTTCACCCTTGTCTGACACTCCATCCACAAACAGCAACAAGCAGAGGACACTCTAAATATTGCTGCTGCTGGACAACAATGTACTTTTGAAGCTTTTATAGTCGAGAATTTAGTTGTCTGGATTGCAACTATGCAGTTTATTTATAAGGATAGTGCCTATTTTTAAATATATTTCTAATTTCTGTGAGACTGCACATCTGCGGCCATCACCCTGTCATTGAGCAGACCAAAGATGGTTGACGTTGTCCATCTACAAGTTTGTTGACTTAGAGATGAGACTCACATATTAGGAATGTGTGTAGTTTGTGTTAGCCACTATTTGTATAAACAAAGAGTGACTTTCTTTGAGTTACTTTTTTGGTTGGCTATCTGTTTTTAATCTCCTGTTTTCGCTACTGCAGACTAGGTCAGTAAACAGAAAGAAAGAACAAATGCCTGCATACATTTTTCCTTATTACAAACACAACAGTACCTTGGTAGTGTTTGCTTTGCCTTTTTCAGGGTTAATTATTGTGATCTTCTGATTGCAACAGAGAAATACTGGGAAATCTCTGTAGACTATTGGCCTTTCATCGCGTTCAGCCTCATCTTAAAATGTCAGCAAAACCACCTGTTTTTTCATCATTTTGCACATTACGCTAGAGAATGATCCAAATACTAGCTCTAAAATGACATTGGTGAAGTAGTAACGACTTCTGCCGTTCTGACGTCAGCTGCAGATGTGAATGAATGGTGCACGAAAGAATTTTGAAACTCTGTGTTTGATTTCATTTTTCTATATACACGATTCACACCACTGCCGATATACAGCAACATCGCACTGCTACTTGTGTGAAATTGCTCACATACGTGAGCTCATATATATATATATATATATATATATATATATATATATATATATATATATATATATATATACATATATATATATATATATATATATATATATACATATATATATATATATATATATATATATGTATATATACACATACATATATATATATATATATATATATATATATATATATATATATATATATATATATACATACATATATATATATATATATATATATATATATATACATACATATATATATATATATATATATATATATATATACATATATATATATATACATATATATATATATACATATATATATACATATATATATATATACACATACACATATATATATATATATATATATATATATATATATATATATATATATATATATATATATATATATACACATACATACATACATACACACACATATATATATATATATATATATATATATATATATATACACATATATATATACACATATATATATATATATATATATATATATATATATATATATATATATATATATATATATATATATATATATATATATATATATATATATATATATATATCCCACAGTTTTGCCTCTTGTACATTGTATTATATTTAGGGAGAAGCCAGAGTATTTAAAATAAATAAATAAATAAATAAATAAAAGTTTCTTTAGGTTAGAATTTGCCAGGGCTTTTAATAAATTTGGACTGTATACATAAAATGCAGGGAGTTAATTACAGCTAATTAATTACAGCTGCAATTATATACAGGCATTTTTAAATCATAAATATAAGATGGATGTAATAAGTACAATTATTTATTTAAATGCACATAGTGGTTGAAGAGATCGATTTCAACTGGGTAAAATAAATATAAAAAAAATATATTAATCTTAGTCACTATTTCTCAGTCACAAACTTATTTCAGCCATCTGATTGTCATTGACAGCTGGCCTTTATTATGATATTGGAAAAATAAGGTGCTGTCACATTAATTAGCTCTTGTTAGTCTATCATCAGGCTGTGCTCATTAATTAAGTGATCAGTCTCTGAACAGGTTGCAGTGCAACAGTCTAATGTGGAACTGAGCCATTATTAACAGCTGCACCGCACAAACACACAATCTCTGAGGGCTTTCAGGGATGAAACTCAAACACTACATCAATGAGCCCTGCTTATCAAGCATTAATGCTTAAAAGTAAAGCCTTCTATTTATTAGGACAAGCATTTATCTTTAACCATATTTAGCCTCGCATCACCCCTTCTCTTTTAAACATAACAGCCTTAATATGCTTTTACTGCTTCTTCAAGATCTACCCCAGGGATGCATCCAATCACCTGCGCCTCTCAACAGTCTGTTTCTAATGTGAGAAGCTGAATATGAAAGTGTTTTTTTGCTAATTTCAGCCCAGTGCAGGTATTATTTCCACGTCATGTACCATGCTATTTAAAGAGCATATGCATTTGCACTAATTTTTCTGATCTTGGGTGCACTCAGGAAAAAAAGTATATTGTTGGTGTGTTGCATAAAGGGAATTGAAAAAGACTGCACCATTGACCAGCTGTGTAAAGTAACAACTTACAAATACTCAAAATTACTGTGATTGAGTATTTTTTATTTTTATTTATTTTTTTAAATCAGGAATTGTAATGTAGTAAGTAGTTTTAAAATTGTGCACTTTTACTTTGCCCTGAGTACATTGTTTTTTATTTTTACTCCACTTTTTTTCCTTCAACCAGCAGTCAGCTACTTTATTTTTTTATTGTCTATGGGGATTAGAAAAATCAGTTCTGTGATTCCAGTTCAAGCAAATCTCACACAGACGTAGAGGTAAATTGCATCATAAAGAACTACTTTACTTTTTTACTTATGCTTTAGAAGCATTGAAAGTGTCCAAGAAGCTGTCTAAAATCTTCACACGCATTGATCCAGAGACTGTTTAGATTCATGTCACTAAAGAGAAGATGACGGATGTTTGCTGTCTGATGACCAAAATGGCCTTAAACATTTATGCAGCAGGCGCAGGACTTCAACATGACGTCAGGTTGACGTTATACCCTAACTTCCTGGGGACATTGCCTTTTGTTTGGAAATGAAAATCGGTGTGACGTCAGAACTCAACATCAGTGCAACCTAAAATCAACCAAATATCAACGTCTAATGGTGCTACAGTTTGACATTGTGTGGATGTTATCACTATGATGCCTATCAGATGTTGGATTTTGGTTGCCATATCCGATTAATAAATGTTAATACCTGACGTCATGACCTAAATCTAACCTAACAATAAAAGTCTTATGGAGTTATGTGCCTGAGTGTGTTAGTGAAAGGTTATATGGATGCACAGCAGCACACAAATATTTAAACGTGAAAACTCTGCTTCACCTCAGGGGGCTTTGGTGGAATCCAGCTTGTTCCTTTAGAGGAACCAACTCGCTAGTAAACTGTTCAGTTTTACTATTTACTAATGCAGCAGGCACACTAGAGTGTGATATTCTGCTGTGAAAAGGGGTGTAATTTAAACAAGATGATTCGACATTAAAGAGAGTGATTGGTCCATATAGTATTTCAAACTTCTGGACAGAGGTCATGTTTTGATCTTCGATTGGTCTCACGCATTCACGTGATGAAAATTTTGCGGGTCAGAGTTCACAAAGCTTGAAGTTTCGATGCAACGAACTGTGAAACATGTTGCACGAACTTGGGTTTGCGTGTTGTCACATTCGCTTGTGTATGAATGAAAGTCTATGGAAGTGAAAAGTGCAATGTTACCACGGCTATAGTCTGCCATGTAAATAGCAATAATGCCATAGCAAAATCACTCTTAAAAGAAACGAAACAATAAACCCTGATTGGTTTAATGCTTGATATGGCCAAAGCACCTCTATAACACTTGTCAATTCACTAGAACTTCAGTATTAAGCTGCTTTGACACAATCTACATTGTAAAAGCGCTATAGAAAGAGAGATATTAAACTGAACCGTACTAATTGTATGACCGTTAGACCATACAATGAAAGCACTCACCTTTTTTCCACCTTTAAAACAATAAAAGTGGATTCAAACCATTTCAGAAGTCATAAAAATACTGGTATTTAGAGCAACCTCACTTTAAGTAAATGTCCTTGTGTCTATTTAGTGTCAAATGTGACGTAAAACTAACCTCTGATAAATGTTTGAAGTAAAAATTATTTATTTTCTCGCTCTCCAGTGGAAGCGCCAAGCTTGTGAGCAACACAAATCTTGCTGTAATGAATAGACCATAACAGATTATTTTGTCTAATAGGTGGAATGTACAGGGGTTTAGCACAGGCCAACTGTTGTAGAACAAGTAAAAAAAAAAATAAAAAAAAATGTCTGGTATAATGTCTGAAGCTAACACAGCTAACAAGTTCTTCACTTAAACAAGCATTGATGCTCCATATGGAGTAATTGTACTATGGCCCCTGACTGAAAATTAAGTGCACAAGCTAAAATTTAAGAGCATACCTTTAATCAGATTGCAATGTGATTGTTCAAAGTTTCATAACCGTGACAAATGTTTAGCAATACCCTTAACTCCAGAAATGAAAATGTGCAGTATTCATTAACTTGAGCACATGGCTTCAGAGTAATATGGGATGGCAGTGGCTCTGCTGCCAGTAATGTCTACAGATGGTAGCTCCAGCATGTGAATTGACAGCACTGCTCATGTGATATTACAAGTAGATTGAGTTGAGAGCAGCATAGGTTGTGATCAATATTTAAATTTTCATTAGCACAAAAACAGCAGCATCAGTGTAAATCGGCTTCATCTTTATACATTTGTAGATCATCATGCAAAATAATTATTTGTAGCCTAGCTCGATGTCAGACATCAGCACACACAATATGATCAAACATATACTAAATTATAATTGGTAACACTTTATTTTGATGGTCTAAAACTTTGAGTATTAGAAGACTGTCTTTTTAATACTACACGGGAAAAAAGTTTATGCAAAAAGTTTTAAAGGTGGAAATTCCCCCTGTGTATTTATTTTAATTTATTTTTTTTGGCCATTACAACTATCAAAAGGTACCTAAAAGCGAACAGTACTGTACCACAGCAAAAGGGTACCAAAAGGCAAAGCAATACACACAGCTAAACACTATTGGTTTACAGAGATATGTCATTCACTTATGCACAAGCCAGAATGAAAAAGCAACCGCCATATTTTAAATACACAGCCGAGATATTACACTGTATTAATATATACATATAATAACAAGCCAAACCTTGTTGTCTTGATGAACATCCACAAAGCCAAGAAGAACAGATTTTACCCTGTGCCCTGTAGTTTTTTTACGAGCCCGTCTAGCGCTCAAGCGGTTTTGCTTGTTTGCTTGCGCTCGCATGTGCGTCTATATTTGTAATAGAAAAACTTCTTGAGTGCTTTAGACATCCAATCCTTTCAGAAACTAACAAACATGAGACTGACAAGCGAAAAAACAAAGCAGCCACAAAAAACAAAAAAGCAGCAAATGTTTTTTGCAGCAAACATGAACAAACTGCCACATTTAACTATTCATCATCTTTTTGAGCTATTATGAACTCGGACTTACTTTCTAACAGAGGTTTAATGTGCTGGTGATGATACATGATAGGATTGCACTGACAGTGGGCTTTGTTGCATATCGTTTTTGAACCTAAATAAGAACTAAATGTATGCTGTGTGTAGTTTATCTGTAATTGGTAACATATCTGCGACTGTAAGGGGCTGTAAGTGTTCATATGTTGCATTTTTTTTTTTTTTTATAATTGCAGACGTTACAGTAGGCTATTTCATTGATCTGCAGTTATAATCAAATCCTGTTCATAGAAAGGTTAGTCAAACTTTTATAAACAAGTGTTTGTTTATAAATATGACCCGTACAGCTTTACTGTAGACATTTTCTTAAACGAGAATGATGTTGACTGAAACTTTGTAGTACACCATGCCCACCAAAAGGATACCATTGGTACCCTTCTAACAGTGTAAACGCAAGCCTGATAAAAGTGAAAGTTCTGTACCACTCAGTGGCAATGAGCCATATATAGCCTGCTTACTTTGTCAAGCATTGATGAGACTTTTTGGTTTATACCCTGTAAAATTACAAAACATTTTCCCTGTTTAGTCTCTCCATGTTTGACCCTTGCCTTGTTCTCTTATTTACGTTGTCCGCATCGATCATTTACCTGTTAACTGACTAAGCTTCTGGATTTCCCTGTATGTACCCATTTGCTCCTGTCTGACCCTTGCCTGTCTGATGACTGTGAATAAAGCTGCATATGGATCCTCTCTCCATTGTCACTCAACTCTCCCTTGCAGTTACACTGAGATTGAAAGTGTAAAATCATTAAATTCCTGAGATTGATCTCTGGAAAAAGTCATATGCAACTAGATGAACTTAGTATGCTTATGTTATATGCTACCAAATAGAGAGCAAAATGTATAACAGTCATTGTACACATTACATTATAACAATGTATTCTATCCCACTTTTCACGTGAAATATATGCATATATTTATGTATAATAATTTCTTTAAAGCAGCCATTAAACAATACACGTGATAAGCATGCTGTCTTGTGCCTGATTAATTACCAAGCACAATGGAAGAGAAGCTTATTGTGGAAATAACCCATGTCTGTAAGGGCTTTGGAGGTTTGAGGAACAACAATGCATGTTTTGTGAAGATGTTGGCTGAAACTTTAAAGTAATTATGTTTTTTTTTTCCATCAACATAGCATCAGCAAACACATCTACTACAGAAATATAGTCTAAATTAATCAATTTCCCAATCAAACCGCTACTAGCAGCAACAATATCACAAGTATCTACCAAATTGATCTGCAACCTGTTCAGTTTATACATCTGTTATGCAATTTCTTCATTCTGCGACTCCACATGCAAATCGTCCGTTAAGATATTAGTCTATTTCCATTGGCACATTGTGAGAGCAGCAGAGCGAGCGTTTTCAATTCAAGATTAGCGTCAACACTCGGGCCATGAATTATGGGATTGAAGCAGCATTGAGAAAGTGTTGAGGGCTGCTAAAGGAATCAGAAAGGTGGGACATTTTTTAACCTTATGCAAATGTCTAGCAAAAAAAACAACAAAAAAAAAACAACAAGCAACACCCAATCACTGTGAATGCAGGCCAAGCGAGATGCTGACGTAAGTGTTTGCAGAACTGGTGGATTACTTAGCTGAAATCACTTATGCAGTCTATTATGAAAATCTATTCCTCTTCACACTTTCAGTTTACACAAACATATTGTAATAAACGTATCCCCGCTGCAAAACCATGTATATGCCGGTGTTTATTCATTGATTCTTTCTAGAAGCAACCATTACAATGCAAATGTGATTAAAGTGTACAATAAACAACAGGCGTGCTCTGTCCTAAATTTGACATGCCCCAAAGCAGTGATGTAGTAGCTCTGCCAGAAGCACTAAGCTCACATTTGAGAGTGTTGCGAGAGTTAGTGCAGTGCTGAGTGCGTCAGTATCTGACTCTATGATTTACAGCTGCGCAAGGTGTTTGCAAAGGAATCATGAGGAATGAACTTGTGGAATTACATTTATTCAGAAATGAAATGTAAATATTCATTCAATCATTCATGATTGACTTTGTTTGGAACTATTTTTTGTTGTCCATGCAATAAAAGTATGGCTTTAAGTATGGCAATAAAGCTTATTGAACTTTAAAATAAAACATTCACAGTTGCCATATTGTAAATATCTTAAAGAGGTGTTCCACTACAATATTGTATTTTAAACCTTAGTTGATGTGGAATGTAGCTGTGTGAACAAAACAAAAAAAACATTTCTGTTTGTAAGACACTCAGTTTAATGCAAAGGGAGACATTGGCTTTACAGGATTAGCTTAGCAAAGCCTACAGCGAAAACAGTTTGGAGACAACAAAAAGATACATTCGGGTTAATGAGATCATAAACCCTTCAGGTCACACGCATTTACCACCCGCAGAGGTGCTGTTATGTTATAGCAGAGAAAGCTAAAATGCCGTTTTAACGCTGCTATTTCCACAGAGCTTCTTCAGTTTCTGTATTAGGGCATCCAAAGGACACGAGACAAAGATAGAAGTGCTTACAATTTAATTTTAATTATGTTCAGAGAACTATAAAAAATATATATATATAGCTAGCATTTGACAAAGGAGAACTTCAAGAATCTCTCAGTTCAGTGCTGAATTCGGCTAAAAACTCCTCAAAGCAGCTCCTCCAACAAGAATAAAGCTGCGGATACAAGCAGAAGCTGAAGATTGTGAGCCACAACCTGGAAGTATTATTATTTTGTTAATATTAATCTATTACAAGCATAGCTTCTAGTGTTAACGATATGTTGTAGCAAGGATGTAAACAGCAGGAAATGCTGTTTGGCACCACTAACAATTTAGCGACAAATTCATACTTATCCGTCAAACAGCAGTGAACACCCACAGTTTTCACCAGCCCTGCAGTGTCTCTTTTTCGCTTTCCCTGCGTTCCACATCTCAATTAACGAACTAACAAAAGATATGAACGTTTCATTTTACTAACACATGCTTATTCCGAATATATGTTAAAGACATGTAATGCGTTGAGTAAGGTAAAAACATAAAAATACAGGATAGCTCGCCTAACTCGTGTTGCAGCAGAAAAATCAAAGCCATATCTTGCACTTTATTCTCCTGTCAACAGTGTCAATGTATATTGTTAAAAATTTAACTTTACTCAAGCATCAGAGAAAAAAAAAATAAATAAACTTCAGTCCAGCACACATTCAGTTCTCGTTTTACATGTGTGAACGAACTGTTCACACATACATAATAGAGCAAGTATAAGGTTCATCCTGTCAGATCAAGGCTCAAATAGATACTGCTAACAGCTACTCTGACTGACACCATGTACACAGCAGAATCAAAGCGCGTGCT
This sequence comes from Danio rerio, assembly GCF_052040795.2. Taxonomy (NCBI): domain Eukaryota; kingdom Metazoa; phylum Chordata; class Actinopteri; order Cypriniformes; family Danionidae; genus Danio; species Danio rerio. The sequence goes on from NC_141031.1 coordinate 9,788,890, forward strand.
TGTGGAGGGGTGATGCTTTACTGGTGACATGGAGCTGACCCGCAAATTACAGCACATTATGTTAGCTGACCAATCAGAGCCTCTTGAGGGAGAAGAATAGAGAAATATGACTTCAGAGAAACTAGGAAATATGACAGTACTTTTCATAAAAGCAGTCTAGCTGTATATAAGTAAACACACATTGCTTTGCATCTTATACACACATTAAGCCTTAAAAAGACACTGTGGACCACCCCTTTAAAGTCAGCACAAGGCCACTCATAAGACTGTATGGAACAACATTTAAATACATATGGGAATATTTATAGACCAAAATATAGCATTTCAAAATTTCATAGATATAATACAAAAACCCTCAAGGTTAAAGATACAGAATATGTTCTATTGCTCTCCCGATTCAAGCATTCATTCAAGATATCTAAGCAGCGGGGCAGTAAAAAAAGTCACTTCTGTCACTGGTGTCAGACGATGCTGTATTATTTGTTGTGCTGGGCTTGATAAGAGGCCACAGGAGTGGTGTCTGGCGATTCTGACACTCTCCGTTCATCACTCGAAATGTCATGTGAATTATAATGCAAAGCTAGCATTTGTCACAAAGACTATTGCGCAGATACATCCACTTGTTATACATAAAGGATAAAAGGAAGCTTTGTGAGAATATCTCCCTGCTGTGCACTACAGTTTCCTGATACCCAGAGAATAAATTATCAAATCGTTCATTGTCCGTGTCAGTATGTTGTGAGATGAGAATAATATCAAGATGCCACATGCCTCAACAGACGGGGAAAAAAAGGCTTCAAACTAATTACAGTATAACAGTAGTAAATTAAATCCAAACATCCTTACTGAATCATTCTAAAGGTTAATCTGAAGATGATATTGAGACTGTTGACTGAACAATTGATGCATATGCAACACTTAACTGGAAACACGTAAACAGATTAAACTTTGTCATCTGATTGGCTGAATTCGACAAGGTTTCCTGAAAGATTTCCTTTTCTTTGTTTTACAGTCGGCCTGGAAACAAAAAATGCTGTCTGAAGAAGAAAGCTGTTACATTTTACATTAGTGACTACATTTACATGGACATCACTAATCAGATTATTTGCCTTAATCTGGATTAGACAATAATATGATTAAGTTTTTTACATGAGTTGCTTTTTCAATGTTTCTTTCATGAACCCGTTTTACATGCTATAGCACATAGATCGGTTAACGACATTGCATCCCCAATGCTATACACATTTCCTTTGGAGTTTTTAATTTTTTGACTTTAACTGCAGTTCGGCACTCACATTTCATACATGCCCCCGTGACAAACTGAGGTATTGGATGCTAGTATGAAGTAAGGACTGGTGGAAAATTGTTGTTTTAATGGAATTTGATTATCATTATCCTTGTCTGTGGTCCTTTATTGACTCAGCAGATGCAGAGAATGGTATGAAACCAATCAAGCCAATGTGGCAAAAAGTCGTACTCTATAGTGATAGTTTGATTAAGGTGTTTACATGTCTGTACTGCACTTCAATAATGCGACTAAAATAGGAACAATCCATTTTATTTGATTTCTGTTTATTTCAAATAGGACTTTAATCGGATTAAATTAATTTAAAAAATGCTGTTTACATGGTAGTCTTAATCAGAGTATTGTCTTAATCGTATAAAAATTAGATTATTGGTGCCCATGTAAACATACTCAGTGACAATGAGCATTCATCAGCATTGAACAAAAACTTGCTGTTATAAATACACGATACATCCCCACCAATCAGGAACCTTAAACACCCAGTTCTCACCATCATCATTTCTAATCCTCATACATCATCAATTCTTATCAATTCTAAAACGCCTTAACCATTTCAGTATTAGTGTATTATATTAATAATTACCTCCAGAATCAAGAGCGCCAGTGCTTCGTGTCTCATCGCTTTAAACACCACCACCTGTTCATTGCATGTTGGCGTTGAGGCGCAAGTCGTTTATTTAAGAAAATAAATTCACAAAGCTTCTCCCAACGCAGTCAATTTTTTTTTTCCTCTTGATATTTGGCTCCAGTTAATCAGGAAGCGATGGTTTTGTTTTCTTTGACTCATTGGATGGAAATGCTGCTTTATTCGCACGTCTTTTAAGCTAGATTTTAGTTTTGTGCATAAATCTAATTTGCATCTTTGGATGGAAACATAGCTGTCTTTTTCCACTAAATTCTTACCATGCACACTGGATCATCTAGGATGCCACTAGGTCTCTTTTTGAGCTGAAGTTGCAGGCTGTCCCAGAGTGACTGTAACATAGTGGAGACCAGTAGCGAGATGATATTGATGGATCATCAATATCATCTCATCATTCATAAGCATTATGAAGGCTTTCAACACACACATTATCTGGTCTCCACTTTGGATAAGATCTCGATGCAAATGCAGAATACTTGCCTACTCCTAGATCCTCATTTGTTTATCTCAACAGTTATAATGCTATTTATGTTGTTGGTTTGCATGCCCAAGTCAGCTTCCAACCAGCTCTTGAAAAAGCAATCTTTCATTCCAGCACAGACCTGTTAAAATATACATTATTCCAAGCCACTTTCTAGTCTCGACCTCATCTACATTTCCAGTTCCATGGTCAATCCAGAGTCCTACTCTGGCTCAGTGGCAGCTTGCAACAAATTTCTTGTCTAATGTTTGCTCCCCACTGCGATGGACTGAATTCGTCTGGTAGCAAAATGTTGTGGTCGTGCTAACCCTAAATGGCTTCATAACTTATTTCAGAGAAGTTTTTGGATATTCTGGTTAAGATGCTTCAAGTGGTAAATAACTAAAACAAGGAAATAGTTCCATGCTATATTATGCTCTTTGTTTTAACACTATAATAGCCACAAGTGAAGGAAATTAGTTCTCCCTTTCAATGTTTGAAAGTTGCTTCTCGCTGCCTAAAATGATACCAATGTGTCCAAGTACTTATGGTGTGAGCAGTGACAAAAATTCTTCATTTACATTCTGTCGGCCAGAACAACCCAGCTGCCCAAAACCAGTTGACGAAAGCATGTAGGTCAATTATGCCAGAATTACCCACAAGTCATTTTTATACCATGTTTTAGCTACAAATATCATGTGTGTGCCCTATCTGTCCTTGTGGTGATTTAACTCGCTACTGGTCTCCACTATGTTACAGTCACTCTGGGACAGCCTGCATCTTCAGCTCAAAAAGAGACCTAGTAGAATCCTATACAAAGTCCAATCCATAACTAGAATTCCTTGGCTGAGGACATGTCTGATATTGCGCAAGATATCTAGATGGCAGTCGATAAAGTGCATACTTAAGAAATCAGCTTACTGGTTTTGGAAGAATCCGCCACTGGAATAACACTAGGCTGGTACAAGGGCTAGTTTCCAATGATGCTTGAATTATGGTCATAAGTTTGGAAGTTCTCCCAAGACCCTTCTCCAGTAATTTTATCAGTCAATTCTACTTCTATAGAAAGTCCTCTAAAGAATCTCTCCATTGAATTTCCTGAAGATTGACAACTTCAACTATAGTTTTTTGCACAAAATGAGCCTCACAATTACCACTTCATTGAAAATAGGACTGTGCCACTAACCTTCTGCCTAATGAACAGTACTCAAAAGAAAGATTTATTTAGTCTCCACCATCAAAAACAAAGAAGGAATATGTCGGGGAGCGTCTTCAGCAAGGTTACATCTATTCATCACCTCACCATCTGCTTATGGTTTATCTTTTGTGGCTAAGAAAGACAGATGTTTGCAGCATTGCATCAACTGAAAACAGTAAATATACAGTAGTACAGATACCCATTGCCACCTATTCACACTTGCGCTTCATGGAGTCAGTAAATTCACTGGAAAAGATGGACCTCATTTGGATTTGTGAGGGAGGGGGACAAGTGGAAGAACATCCTACCTCCATGTCCCATCATAACTCCCATTCAGTGGTCCCAGGAGAAAGGACATTGTGACTCCCAGTGTCTCTTATCCTCCTCCACCAAGGTGCCCTCCCAATGATGATACAAACCCATACAGCTTATACCTCCCTATGCACTGGTTATCCAGGGGCAAAATCAAAACAATTTTGATCCTAAGATCACCTCTGGTGGCCTGAAATGGCAATCAACATCAAAGGTATGTGAGAGGACACAATTAATATGCAGGAATAAACTTTGAAAAATGAAAAATCATTCGTAATCCCCTGTGATTTCATCAGAGATCTACCTGCTTCTGATTGAAACACCTGTATCTACATTGCAGTGGACAAATTCTACACATGTCTTTTGGTTCCTTTATAAACACTCCTAACAGCCATAGAAACTGCAAAGATACTATAGAATCATGACCAGAGATCCTTCTTTTCACTCCTGGAAGTAACAGTCAGCCTTTTTGTTTCCCACCAACCAATGAACAAATTGAGAGGAAAATCCATGAGATTCACTGTTCTTTTAGTACCTTCTGTCATTACCTCCAGAATTCCTGGATCTGCTTCCTTCTATGGGCCTAGTATGCATAAAATTCCATCTGACAAGTCACCATGGACCTCACTCCTGTCCAGTGCATGCCTGGATATCTTCAGAGAGTCCCAATCAGTGTGATCATTCACTTATTGGTTCCGGGAGAGCGAGAGACTCTGAGACTTAACCCATCCCTAGTATGCAGCCTGCTACTTACCTGACTCCCTGCACCTCATTATTCTGTGCCTCCCCTGTGTATTCCTGTTTCTCTCCTGATCTCTCTTGATGTGGATGTTCACAAAGTGCTCATCATGCTTGAGATAAAGGAAAATCTTCATCACTGGTACCTACATGGTAAACTTTCATTCAATTTACCCCTGAACATGCACTCAGACAAAGGTAAAAAAAAATTGCCACTATGGCTGTATCTTTTGAAATGGTACGTTTGTACCCAAAGGTAAGGTAATATTATTACCTTACTAACTAACAATGTGGTCAATTTAACAATCTTTATTTTAAATCTAGATGAATAGCATTGTTAAAACAAAACCCATACTTCGTAACTTTGTACCCTGAATTAATAGCATATTAGGAGGATCAAAAAAGTGCAAAGTTATACCTTTTAAAAAGGTAGATCCTCCATGACAGCTCTTATACTTTTGTAGTATATAAACTTTTAAAACAGTTGTTTCAACAGAGATTGTAAAAGCAGGTGCTATTTTTCCTTAATTGTTAATTAGTTAATGCACTTGCTTTGATGTTGATACTAGCACAATGAAAAAGATTAGCATTTCCTGAAGGAATTGTGTGAAATGCAGCACAAGATAGATGAACAGATGTAAGACGAAAAACACCAACAATGAGCATATGCAAGAAAAGAAAAAGTCCAGCCACAATGCAGAAATCAAATTACTAGCACATTGTTACTGGCAGATGCTGCATCAATGTCAAAGACGGAAAAAATCCAATTTGTAAATTAAAATTTTTTTAATTGTTATCAAAGGGCAATAATATTCATCTCTTAATACAAAATAATTACAAATTAATGGTGGAATGGCATCTGTCTTTACAACATGTTGATGCTGAGTTCATTGAAAATAGATGGGAAGAAGTAGTCGTATTTCAAGACTTACTTCTTATGTGTTGTCAGACCATTAAATGGGCAAAACATTACTAACGATAAAAACCTTACTGGTATTTATTAGGGTTGGGTATGTTTTTGTTTTTTTTTTCTCAATACCAGTGTTAAATCGATACTTTTAAAATGGTACCGGTGCCTGAATTGATACTTTTAAGCCACAAAATCAATGGACAAAAACTATATATATATATATATATATATATATATATATATATATATATATATATATATATATATATATATATATATATATATATATAAAGTTTAAAATAGTGCTGTCAAAATTAGTGCGGGTTTTTTTACTTCCTGTTGTGGTGGACGTGTGTTTAACATGCAAAGAAATATGGGTAAGATCAAGGAAGCACTTTTTGAAGGCAAGTTTCAGTATAAAACAATTAATGTCCCATCACCAGGCTCTGCAGAGTTTCATGCAATTTCAGGTGTGTCATTTTTTTATTTTTGAGTTCTGTTTTAATGGCATTTGTTACCGCATGGCGAATGGAAAGAAAAACCTCTGCATTTCATGACTCGGTGGTCCTTTACATGGGCGTAAGTCTGATTTAACAGTAGGAGGGGACAATCAATATGAAATTTCTTGAGCATTTTTTTTTTTGCAAGGGACACAAATAATACAGCCGAATTGTACTAATAAAGATATGTCCCTGCAGTTAAAAATGGTTTCATCATTATTATAGCATGAAGACTGCATCATTATGATTATTTTTTCAAAGTTTTATCAGGTTCAATGAGTAAGCAAATTTTTCTACAAAACTATTTTTTGCATTTTTTGTTGTGTTGTTTAGTCAACTAACTGACTCCTGGGGTCCGTTCTTCGTACGCGGATTACTCAGTTAGCTGGATTTGTATATTGACGATTTGACACGATCCAGGATCGTTTCGTTCTTCAAAGCTGATCCGAGAGTTGTTGTCATAGCAACAGTTCTGCTAGGTCAAACCTGATCGGGAGCAGGTTCAATTCATATAAACAGGATTAGATCGGCTTAGTTCAAGCAAAGATAATACAGAAAGTATGTTCCGAATTCTGATATTTTCTTACCGTAGTATTTATATACACTTGGGAAAATGGTACATATTTTTTTAACTATATATATAAAGTTATAGTCATTAATAAAATAAATTAAGTTATACATATTAATAAAACGTATGCAATCTGCACCCTCGAAATGAAAGTACAAAGATTGCCACCTGGTGGTGCAAAGAGAAATCTTATTGATATGAACTTTTTAGATCGCTTTAGAACAAATTGTGTATAATAGAAATGCACAATATGTGACTTTTTTAAAGCAATAATACATTTATGCAGTCATAGACATGTTTTGATAGTTAATATGCCGGTGATTTGATGCTTCACAAAAGTTGCAGACGCCTTTACCAATATGAAAATGCTTTTGTAAACAACCAGTTATTCTTTACACCGATTAAAAAACGGCTACTATAATAAAGAAAATATTTTCTAAATGTGGAACTAAATACATTGATTTGCATTGAAATACATGATGAATACACTTGACACATGAAAGTGTAAAGCCTGCAGCTCACAACAAATGTGGAAGGTTAATGCGTGTCATATTTAACAAGCCGTTTACTGCTAATTTGATGTAATTTTGCTCACATGGATAATTGAATATTAATCAGATGATGTGATTACGCTGCTGTGCCGTCAGCCAATCGTTGCATTGCTTATCATGATTTCGAGGATCAATAGATCTGTCCTTCACAACACACGCAGCGATTTCAGATCAGTTTATCCAGACAATCTATTCTGATTCGCGAACTCGTTTGAAGAACCAAATTAGCGAGAGATCAGTTATCAAGATTAAAAGATCCGGGATCTGCCAAATAATCTTAGATCATTTAAGCGAGGTACGAAGAACAGACCCCTGAAGCAGATTAAATGCAGGATAAGACGTTTTCAATACTCATAATAACTTGTTTACATTACACTTGTTAAATTGACCGATCATAAATGTAAAACAGTGAGCCTTTAAGGTTCATCTGCTAAACAGCCACAACTCCGAAAACATTAAAAAATAAAAAATTGTTCAATACCTAAAAGGACTGTCATTATCCCTTCAATGAAAAAACAACACCCTTACCTGACAGTGTACATCTGACTGACCCTGCTCAGCCTGTTCCTTAATCATTTATTTCTCCTTTGCCTGTGACTGATATTGTGACATTAGTATTTTCATAAGCACTCATTCTGAAAGCCAAATTGCCTTAATATGTGAACTTAGTACTTGGCGTTTAGCTGTACTGAAAAATAATCTTATGTCCTTATTCTCTGTCATTTTATCTAATGCATGACACTGCCAGGCAAATTTATTTATATTGTAGCACATTTTATACACAATGGTTATTCAAAGTGCTTTACATAAAGAATGCATAAAGAATGCAAAACTATCATAAAAATAATCAACAATAAAAACGAGTTAAAAAAGGCTAACACTTCAATTTCAAATTAATTGAGTCACTTAATAACAGAATAGAAATGGATTATACAAAAAATACAGTGGGGTTAGTCTGGACATAGCAGTGCTCATTTGGCAAATACACAGTTAAAAAATATGCTAATTGTGGTTGTTAATGTTAAGTTAACATTAACATTAACGCCAAGTCGTCACAAATAAAACAATACATGAGAAACGGCTTTGGCGTTGCTGCTAACTACATATGTAATTTTTTCCGCTAATACAGCATTCATGGACATTTACATCGGTAATCAGCATTTTTGCTGAAACTAATTTATGAACGAGTCTGTATTAACTACATTGAAGAGAATCGCTTTAAGGTGGATAAAATCTTTTACTTACTTACTGAAATTCAACATTAACTCAGCCGCAGCCGCACACCTGACGTGTGTGTGTGTGTGTGTGAGTGTGTGTGTGTGTGTGTGTGTGTGTTTACGTGAATAGAGCAGGAGGAATGCACACAGTGGACCGCGCACACACAGAAGCACGCAATCTATCTCACGCTTTTAAGAGCAACAAATGTGTACAACTGGAAAGGGGGCAGTATGTGATGCAATAATCGTTTATCTCGATTAATGGTTTTTCATAATTTTGGGAAGTCGAAATTGAAATCGGATTTAATTAATTGCATAGCCCTACTAAATATATTGTTAAAAACATGATACCGTGATTTTTGCAGCATTGTGCAGCCCTAATATATGAGCATAGAGTTGAACTTAAACCTCTACCCCAGTCACACAAATTACCTGACTTCAATTTAAACAATAGTGTGACTCTTTGGAAAGAAGAGTATATGATTCTCTTTAACATATCGGCAGTTACTTTGACTTCAGGATTTCTCTGAAAAGGTTTGAACTTGTTTTTAAAAGGTTGGAAACTGTATTAAAGGTAAGTTGACCAGATTCCTCAAAGTGAAATATGGGGCAGAGCCCCCCTCCTACTCATGTAAATGCAAGCCGATCCATATGGAATTGCATTGGATGATAATGTTTCACAGACAATGTAGGGAGAATTTTATTACAAGCTGTCCAAGTTGACAATAAAAAGTTGCTTAATACATTTTTTATTTAAATTTGTTTTATTGTTGCTCAATAATGTTTTGTCTCATAGCCTTTCCACATTACTCTCTTTAGCCTCTGAATATGAATACAACCCTTCAAAGGTTGTGCATTAGTAAGATTTATTTCCGTTTTGGAACAAATATAATAAAAATAATACAACTAAATACATAAATGTGCTGTTTATGGTCAAAAAAGAACATGGCTTTTACTCTATTTTTGATCTAATAAATAGCTTGCTAAGAGTATAATGTGAAAAGTAGTGACTAACTACTGTAATAGGCTGACATCAGTTTATTTTAGATTCATAATGTGACCCTCATGAAGAGGTCTTTAGACTTCAGTTATCAATGCACTGCATCAAGAGAAAAAAAAATGAATAAAAAGGCCGTTCCACAACCATCAGCACCCGGAGGAAATCATTAATGCACAGGTAAACATGGCTGAATGTAATACAAATTTGTACTGCTGTCAACATTTTAAAAATGAGCTTATGCTAGAGTATCTGTCAACATATCTGTTATAGTAATGACAGTCCCATTTGGAAAGTTAATTTATAGCTCATGAGAGAGTTTATACTTCATCTTATTTTAGCAAAATACTGAGTTTTAAGCAAAGGACGAGGGCATTTAACAAGTTAACTGACAATGGCTTAAATAGTGTCGTAAGTGTGGGATGGGGGAGTGTTTGTTTTACCTTACTATGTAATTACAGCAAATGGGAGCTTTCAAGCATTAAAAAAGACATAAAAGTGCTATAAAGGAATCATAAAATGGGATTATCTGCTCGTTTTATATCTGGTATTAAGTGTTCTTTTTTTCAAACCTGATGGATGAACAGCCCTACATGTGTGAATGGCATCTACAGATTTTGGGTCTGTCCATTTTCAAAAACATCCAGAGGTAGAACAATACACTTCCATAGTGTAAAAGCTCACATGGTCAAATGCACAACACCCACAAAACAACATGTACTATCCACCGACTGCTCTATAACTGACCATTATGGAGCTTGCTATGAGAAAACACACACACACACACACACACACACACACACACACACACACACACACACACACACACACACACACACACACACACACACACACACACACACACACACACAAAAAAGTCATTCATGCTTAGCACTTAAAAAGAAACACACACACACAAAAAAATAATTGTAGCCAACATTTATAACATTTTCATTAATTCAGTAGGACCCATGCAATAATGGTTGATAAAATGATGACATTTGGTTGAAAGATTGATGAAATTTGAAAAGTGATGACAGAGGCAAATTTGAATGCATGTTAATACCAGGTGGAAAATGTAACAAATCTTAGCTGACTGGATCCTTGAAAACACAAATAAATTAAAACGATTCTAAACTTACTGACAGAGACAACAAGAGATTCTTTCATGCATTAGTAATCATGCTAAGGACAGTACTGTAGAAACCAAGACTTAGCCAATATTACAAGCTGTCCTTCAACCAATACAACCATATGGGTCGCTTGCCACTTTCCTGAAATACTGTAGAATTTATAGTATTTACAAAAATTGTACATCTACAGATCTACTGTACTAAGGAATTGTGTAGCTTGACTGGTAGAGCATTGCATCATAGTAGCACGACAAGCATCATCAATGATATAATGCATACGAAGTGGGAATCTTTAGTGGCTTCAATCTGATTCAGATTCTGCGAGTCACAATCCAAACAACAAATATATGCAAAACAAAAATATGCAAATATATTTTCAGTTTTACGTTTCACTCAGAATTGGGAGTTCTTATGCTTTTATGATTAAAATTCATGTATGAAAGTATCAAAGTCATCATGCTTTATTTTCTTATTTTCTTATATATAAAAAAAAATAAAAATAAAGAATAAATAAACAACACTGAACATTGATTTAAGTTTGTTTTTAATCTATTCTGTTATAAATGGTGCCAATGAATCATGGTAATGCCACCCTCTTCATGTCTTTTAGTGATTCATAATCTGTCCATACAGGATAAAAAGTGCTGCGACAACCCTAGGATTCACTTGGATGCGAAATTGCATGCGACTATCTGCTTATTATTTTTTCTCTTTCCGCTCAAACCTGCGCCATTGCAATATAATTCAAACACAGACTCAGTTCTGACATTTTGGTAATCGATTCATAACAACTAGACAAAGAATCTTGATGCATTGATGAGTCAATCTATTCTCCCACACCTAATATTGAATTTTGTTCCAAAGCCACCCACTCATATACTTTGGCTTAGTCACTGATTCATCAGGGGTCGCCACAGTGAAATGAACCACCATTTTTTTTTTCTTCCAGTCACAACCCAATGCTGGGAAAAAAAACACACAATCTGTCATTCACACACTCACTCATATGCTATAACCAATTTAGCTTATTCAATTTACCTATACTACAGTTCATATCTTTGGACTATGGAGGAAAGAGCACCCAGAGAAAATACATGTGAAAATTGAGAGAACATGCACTCCACACAAAAATGCCTCTCAGCCTATCTGAGACTCAAACCAGCAACCTTCTTGCTGTAAGGCGACAACCACTTAACCTGCAAATTGTCTGTTAATGAACCATTCATTTTCATTTTGAACATATAAAAATTCTTTCAATAATTACTCACGTTCATGTCATTACAAACCCTCAAGACCTTCGTTTATCTTCCAAAAATAAATTTAGATATTTTGGGTGAAATCTGAGAGCTCCCTCATCCTTCATAGACAGCAATGGTATGACCAGAAAAACAATTGTCAAAAAAAAAGTCCAATCCAGCTCAGTGGTTCAATCAAAATATTATGAAGCTGAGAGAATACTTTTGTGCATGATCATGAGCACTGAGAAATGATGTATAGCCCAACTTGTACTGTTTGAAATAATGCACAGTTGAATATAATGTCAGCAGTGCGATATGCAAATTAAGCACATCCAGGGGCGCCACGGCCACCCCTGTGGCCACCCCAATATGATTTTGCTATTGATATTATTAACTTAAATGTACTAATGTAAATTCCTAATGATTCTATAGACAAATAAATAACATGCAGTTATTGTTTGTGCCACTAACGTAGCTGATTCACTGCACCTCTCTTCCCCAGTGGCGGATTTGGGCAATATGCCAAATGCCAGGCGGCGTCGCAAGTATCTTGCTTGGGGCCGCACGCAGAGATGGTGCAGCAAAAAACATCCCCTAGTAAAAGCATTGGGATTCCATTTACTTTATGCACGTGAGTTACTTAGTTAACGTGAGTTAACTTAGAGTGGCAATCCCAGAATAAAGACATTAATTAAGGGCCGTTCACATCTTTTTCATGCGTTCTCTATGTGCAACAAAAACAACGCTGGTGAAAGCAAACTGACGCATGCATGCAGAAAACCATTTCCCGTGCGCCTCACGCACTCGTGTGTGAATCCCGGTTGTTTACATGCATGCTGATAAAAAACGCGCCGCTCATACGCCGTGAAACCGGAGTAAGCCTTTTGTGAAGAGGTGTCAGCACACAGTGAGTTTTAAAAGTCGACAAAACTAAAGTTTATATAATATGATGATGATGATACTTTCACTAAGCATGGCTATAAAGCAGAAAGGAGGGATAAAGAGGGAGGTAAGACTTCATAACATTAATTCTCGGCCATAATTCGGGTCTAAGACCACAGATAATACTATAACACACATCTTTTTGTATTCTAGAATTGTCATAACTAATATTCATGCAAAGGGTTTCCTAAGTGATCTTAGCATATCACTCTGTTACATTGTTTTCCAGTAACATTTAGGATTGATGTCTGTTATTTTTTTAGAATAATAATTGTATAATAATCTTAATATAAATTGTATTTATTTAGAATAAATATAAATAAACTTTTGTATTTATTGAAAAAATTAATGTATTTAAGGAGGGTAGGTTTATGGGGTGGTTCGCCCAGGGTGTCAACCAAACTGCCCTCCCTGATAGTCGTTGACAGCAGACACACACTCTCTCAATAGACAGTAATGGCTATATGATATTTACCTTAAGGTACATCAATTGAAGAAGCCGCATTAATAAAGTGGCTCAAAAAGGGATATAGATGAATGATATTATTAGGGTCTATATAGTGAGTGTGTGTGTGTGTATAGTAATGCATTTTGTTCAGTTTATTCATTCGTTTGTTTTATTATTTAACTCATTAATCTCCATTAATTTTAGACATGGCATATACTGTATGCTGTACAATAAATGTATGTGAAAAATAACTGAAAGTTATTTCTATATATGAGAAGTGTTTTTAAACGAAATATTGATTTTTATTTGGTTTGCACATGTACTTGCTGAATTATTTCAAGGAATAAATTGCGATATTTTAAGACTAATTAATTAAATTAATTAAAATCACATTATTTAATTTACCAGAAATAAAAATATAACATTAGACTGAATTAATTATTTTTTGTGTGCCACCCCAAGATTTGGTGTGGCCTCCTCTGGCCACCCCTATGAAAATTTTCTGGGGGGGCCACTGAGCACATCGCAAGTGTAAACGTGCACCCTATACTTTGTAGGTTGATAATATTCAGATTGACCTTATTGTGGAAGCTAAGCACTCAGTCAAGTTTACATTATTTTGTAAATTGATTTCCACTAATGAAAATATATTAAACTCGATTAATGTAACCATTTTGAAGAAAACAGCATGTTTTACTATTGTTGTTAAATCTAGTGCGCTGCTATCTTGGAATATAGCTATCTCAATATTGTTCCCTCAGCTGAACAGATACAGTAATGAACTGAACATGGAGACTGCAAACCCTGATTTAACTCAATGAGTAAAGTTGTGGGTTTGAAGATGGTGCAAATGCAAACTTCAGATGCATGTCTAATATATAAATATATTTATTCTATTTTTTCCACATATTTATCTGTATTTCTCTTCCTGAATGGGTTTTAACCATGGTTTCATCAAGGTCCGGTGCCGACAAAATGGGGGTAGGTACTTTCACTTTTCTACTACAACAGCTTGTTCATATTCAAACCACACAACTAAGAACAACTAAAATTGGCACAGTTGTTCATGTCCTTCATACATGTTGAGAGATTGATTTGATCAACTTAAAATGATAATATGGACTTTAATAGGACTTAGTAAAGCATGTAGTCATGTGCCTTAATTGTTGCATTAGTCTGAATGAAAATGCCCTCGCCGGGCAGTGCTGGAACAGCATGAGAGTGGACCGAAGTACATCAAACAAAAGGCATTAAAAAAGAAAAAATAGAAAACGTATAAATATTTTGTATACATTAGACACAACTTTGATGCTTGTATTTGGCTCTGCCATGCACGTTCAAAACTTCAGGTATTGGGTTAAATTAAGCTTTGCAGTCTACGCTTTCAGTCCATTACTTCCACTGTATCAGCTGAGGTAACAAAACCCTCCCCGTGACATCAGACACAGCAATATTTCAAGATGGTGGCGCTCTTGCACTAAAAGCTATAGTAAAACATGCCCTTTTCTTCAAAATGGTTACGTTAATTGAAATTAATATATTTCATTAAAGTGGAAAACAATTTACAAAATAATGTAAACTTGACTGTTTCACTTCCACTTTAACCCTTTAACTAGCCCACCAAGAAAATAAATGTTTTGATTGCATTTCTTAACTCTTTATGTTGCGAGTTAACGTACTCAGTGTATTTTTTTCTAACACATCCCATAATTTCTAAAATATCAGCCTCTACCAAATGGTTAATATGTCGTTTTACAGGAAAAGTACCAGGCTTATTACATATACTATGAAAAATCGGAAAATATGAAGGGTAAGACCAATTAATTTATTTAGAAAAAATATTCAAAATAAACATTTTTTTGAATGCTAAAAATCACCCTTTTTTAAAGTATGCCATAAAACAGAGTTTCTCAACTACGTTTCTAGAGGACCACCAACACTGCATGTTTCGGATATCTCCTTTGTCTTTAATACCCATTACAGGTCTTTCAGTCTCTAATGAGCAGGTATCTGAATCAGGTGTGTAAGGAGACATGGAAAATGTGCAGAGCAGGTGGTCCACCAGTAACGTGGTTGAGAAACACTGCCATAAAATATTTCAGATTCTCATTTAATATGCTTTGTTTTTGTGTGCGTTTTTTTTAACCATAAAACCAAAATCAAGTGTAGTAGTGCAACGGTATGTTTGTTTGATTTATTTATAGATTTTTTTTGTAAACCAAAAATGCGATGTGTGTAAGCCTGTATCATTCTTTAACAGTCATTATTTAAAAGAGTAAAAACATGGTTAAACATTTGGTAGAGAAGCAGTCAAAGGGTTAAAGCATATGGTCTGTTTAAAGAATGTTTTTTTTTTGTTTGTTTTTTTTGGTATGAACAAGTCGGGATTGTTGCCGTCTACGGAGGGTCAGAGAGCTCTCGGATTTTATTTAAAATACCTTAATTTGTATTTCAACAATAAAAAATTGTCTCAGGGGGTTGAAATGCCATGGGAACAATTATTAACATTTACAGATGCAACACACGCAACACAGCAGCATAAATATTTTTTTTACACCAGGTAGAGGATGGTTAACATTAAAATGTAAAGGCACATCAAAAATAAAACAACTGTTTTCACATTATTCACATTTGTATCATTGCTCAACTGCTGTACATAAGTTGATAGAAACCAGTCTATGATTGCTTTCTTTTTAGGTTCTGCAGGAAAAAAAAAAGTTCATAGTGGTTTGTATCAGTGTAGTTTTAGATACCTTTTTTTGATTGTCAAAGGAATGGTGTAACTGATGTAACACTGAAAATCTGTTTTAAAGCATCCCGAGTTCTGACCTTCATAAAACAGAAGAAATTAAGTTCAAAGTAGCTCAGATTAAGTATCTCCAGGGGCACAGCTGTCAAATATCAATCAAGAGCTTTAGAATGCTCTATACATTCATCTTAGAAACTCCCAAATACACCACTGACAAAGAAACAATCCAGATAAGCAAATTGTATATGCAAATGGGCAAGTCAAAATCTTATAAAACGCTCTGTGATGGACCTAGTTTTTGGACCTCAAAAGCTTATTGTGACAAGCATTTCATTTGTGAAAGCTTGTCTGATGTATGGAACCGAGCATGTCAAGCTGACCCTGGAGAGAGCTGATTCAGCATCCATGTTCGAACAATGTCCAAAGGAGGCGGAATTAGCCTCTAATTCACTCTAGCCCATTCAGCTTTCTACTGAGGCTCGGCAGGCGAGAAAGGTCACAACAGGTGTCCCGTGCCGTCCCCTTTTAAGAGTGCTTGGCTGTGTTCCATGGTTACCCCAATGAATGCCACGCACCATTTCCACTCTTCGAACAAACACTACAGGTCTTTTCTTTACAGCTTTTGTCTGGTTCCCCTCGTCCAACTAGGGTCAGAGCAGGACAGTAAGTGTCCTGAGTGGTTGCTGTTTTTCACACTAAGGAACTGCCTGTGCTGGTTTGGATGTGCAGGTACGTCGATTACACAATCCACTTATATTTTGGTAAGTGATTGCTTTTACAGTTTGAGTAGCCACTGTTTAATATTGTTATGTTAAAAGTATGGTTTGAAACCATGAGTTCTGTTAAAAGGGAAGTTGATTGTTTCCGTATAATGCATTGCTCTTGATGTCATGTGACCGTCCTCTTGATGTGCTCTCGTCTCGTCGAGTGTTGAACTGACTATTAAGCCCTGACAAGAATAACAAGCTGAATTTATATGCATTTTATTGTCTGTTGTCTCATTAAGAGCAAGACAGAAATATCGTTTCTCTGGAGCTACAGCGCAACATGCGACAATGACAGCTGGTCATAAAATGGCACAGTAAACAATAAAAAAATCTATGCACAGGGTAATGATAATGAAGAATAATAGAGAAAGGTGAAGTGCTTCGCATTTGACAAAACTGGATAGTGCTGTCGACTGGCTGCAGGGGAATTTTGTGGTGTGAAATGATGTGTGCATTTTGTTTACATGTAAAATCGCGTATGCTATTTGCAAGAATGTACGAGATACTGCGCAAATATCAACCCCAAATGCGTTTTATTAGCATTTCACAAATTCGACAGCGAACAATTTTAGCAATTTAAACATTACGCTTATTTTGCTGTCATCTTGTTTCGCGAAAAATAACGCAACAAACATAAAATAGCGAAAAGCTAACACAGTGATTCTGTTTTTAATGTTATGAAGATTGTGTTAGAGAAACACATCGGAAACACATTAAGCGATAACTATCGGTGCGATTCTTTTACAATTGTGTTGTGTTAACATGTTTTTGGCATTAAAATGCCACGCAGCAGATCATATCGATTGGTCGACAGCAGCTGCGTGAGGATTTAATACGCATGGATTGACAGGAAAGCTTAGCAATCGTAGCGCATGTTGGCACAAAGAGAAAATTCCTCCAGTGTGATTCTCTGTAACCAGCAGGTACTGATACATCCATTCAAGAATTTATAGGATTTTTAGGATATCGGGGTTAAATTGTGCTCCCAACATCCACTAACATGACTTCAACATCCCAGAGACACGCTTCACCGCAAGGGTTAAAAACCGTACTACGCTTACACTCCTATCAGCATGCCTCGCCATTTTCCTGCTTTATTTCCCCTCGCTTCCATGCTTCCTGCTCCGCTGTCCCCTCCTGAACACTGATCAGTGAGGTATTTTCAGCCGGAGGACGAGACACAGAACACATAAAAGCAACACAAATAAAAGGTCATTGTCTGAGGGCTTACCGGAGCCGAGGCAGGAAAAAGGGCCCGAACCAGTCAGTAACTATCGACCACGTGCGGGAGCCGGACCTGGAAGACGGAGCACAACAAAGACAGTTTGTGACAAAGCTGACACGCTGTAGTCTTGGAGGAGTAAAATCAATTGTGACATTTTTCATTTATTTGTAAATGCCTCTTTGGCGGCAGACTCACTCGAAACGACAGTCTGGCTCTTACGGAATAGGAGAGGTGAGAGTAAAATAGAAGAATCCTGACAGTTGCCTTAATGAGATTCCGCATTAGGGCCGCGCTCACACACTTTTCCCTCAGCCAGGAGCACGCCCTTCACTTTCAATCTCGCACACAAGTAATTTGGCGAACGTTAACCCTATAAAAAACTAAATCCAGACAGCATTGCTGACACTTTTCTCACCCTTCCCGATTGAATGCAAGACAAGAGCCCTAAATATTTTGTGCCGATGCTGATGAGCTCAAATTGATGCGTGTGTGAAAATTACTGTGAACATTTGCAAAGTGTATTTGATTTCAAAACTGTTTGTAATTCAGACTTCAATGTATGTAGTACAACTTGCCTGCAAACAATGTTTTTATTTGAAAACTCTTTTTAATAACTTTATAATCTTTCGCTGTGCGTCTAATTTACCATATAGCAAAAGCATTTTTTTAACATAATGTAATATAATACACTAGATGTAACAAGCATTTCATAATTTTGAATGCAAAATCTTTATTCCTACAGGTAGGTACGGTTTTGAGACTTAACGTACCAGTTCAACAACCGATAATCTTAAAATGGCCGTCACTCATAGCTAAAAGACCAATTTCCAAAGGAAAAAATAAGATTTCTGACAGAACTGGGTTGGTTATGTCACACACGCAGACGTAATAACTTCAAAATTAGTATGTATCATTAATTGCCTGTAAATGCAAACACTGAAAATAATGTTTTATATGAAAAAATAAATAAAAACTTTATAACATTTATATTGTTGTGTAACTGTCTAATTTATATTTGATTGATATAATTAATATTTGGTATAGTGATATATTCCAGTAACGCATATTAGATGCAAAAAGTATTTTATAGTGTCAAACACAAAAACTGTGCACCAAAGTACTGCTTTTGCAACTTAAAACTGTCTTTTTTACAGAAAGGAACATACTATGCATCTAATGTACATGCCAATATCTAATTGTTTGCAGTGTGATCAGGAAATATAATAATAGTTATATAAAAATGTTATTTCAGTATCCTAGTGTTTGGAAGAAGAGTTCAAATGAAATGCATTTAAAGAGCCCCTATTATCGGTTTTCATGCAGTGTAAAACAGTTCTATTTAAGCTAAGGCTTAAATCTGAAAGTGCACTGTGTTTAAAACCTCTTATTCATATATAAAAGAGTCGACTCAGTGCTTCAAATGAACTGTCTTGATCAGTGGTCACCCAACTTGTTCCTGGAGGGCCGGTGTCCTGCAGATTTTAGCTCCAACCTTAATCACACACACCTGAACAAGCTAATGAAGGTCTTACTAGGTATACTTGAAACATCCAGGCAGATGTGATGAGGCAAGATGGAGCTAAACCCTGCAGGGACACCGGCCCTCCAGGACCGAGATTGGTGACCCCTGGTCTTGATAATGAGTCTTTAGTCGTCCTGGTGTAACATCGATACTGAACTTAAGCTCGCCCATTTGTTGCATGCACAGACCCAGGAAAATTTAAACCTCCAAGCCCCGTCCAAACACTGAAGCAAGAAGAACACTTTAGCAAATTTGCTCATCCTCCAGAAATAATTGGGTTTAGGGGCGGAGTTTGGTGCCATGCTGCCTTTTTGAAATTGTACATTTTTGTACAACTGAACTAGTTTGAATTTGTATGAATTAGCCACTAAACTGACAAAATGTAAACTAGCTGCATTTCCTTGTGACATCAAGCTGGATATCCATGTAACAAATAGATAACCAATATAACCAAATAAAAAAAAATATATATATATATATATATATGATGATGATTTTGAAACAATAAAGAAAGGTCAATTATTTTTAAATTTTCTTTACAGAAAACAAAATGTGAACACTACATTACTTAAAAACATCACGACTGAGACAACATATTTATTCTCTGCACTAAACATCTATATAGTCAACATCCCATTTCCTACATCCTATTTGTCCATCCATTCTACTTGAGGGTGGAAAAGTAAAACAGAACTGCTCATCAGTGCTGTGAGCAAACAACGTCTGTTCTGTCGCAGAAGACATGGCATACTTTACTGAAGTATTGAGTCAAGTTTATTAAGTTCACTTAGGCTATTCACATTTCAACCATGTACTACACAAGGGACTTCCTTAAATAGATCAGTAACATGTAAGCACAGCAAGACATACATCACGCACTAATTATCACAAGACTGTAGGTCTTGAAGAGGACATGACATAAGTCCACTTGAAAAGAATAAATATAATTTAAAATGTATTTAATTCCTGTGACTTTTTTAATCTTTAGTGCAATCGTTAATATAATTGTATAATATGACGGTTTAGAAGCACATATGATTATTATCTATGTTAAAAACATCCGTTTAGATATAAAGTTGGAAAAAAAAGTCCGGTTTACAACATTTTTCAGTATATGCTAATTTGTGTACATCAAAAGGCAAGGGTCAGTAAATGGTGACAGAGCTCTCATTTTGGGTAAACTATCCCTTTAATCAAACCGGAGCAAGAATATTGGTTAAATGTATAAATTTTCAATGATACAGCATGTACTATATTGTGCACTACACTCACCGGGCCACTTTATTAGGTACACCGCTCCAACTGCTTGTTAAAGCAAATTTTCTAATCAGCCAGTTACATGGCAACAACTCAATGCATTAAGGCATGTAGACATGGTCTAGATTACCAGCTGCAGTTCAAACCAAACGAAGTAGGGAAGAAAAGTGATTTAAGTGACATGGCATGGTTGTTGGAAGACCTACTCCAAGTATTTCAGAAACTGCTGATCTACTGGAATTTTCATGCACAACTATCTCTAGGGTTTACAGAGAATAGTTCAAAAAAGAGAATGTATCCAGTGAACAGCAGTTCTGAAGCCACAAAAGCCTTGTTAATGCCAGAGGTGAGAGGAGTATAGCCAGACTGGTTCGAGCTGATAGAAAGGTAACCGTAACTCAAATAACCACTCGTTACAACCGAGGTATGCAGAAGAGCATCTCTGAATGCAAAACACCTCAAACATTAAAGCAGATGGGCTACAGGAGCAGAATACCACACCAGGTGCTACTTATGTCAGCTAACAACAGGAAACTGAGCATTTAACTTAAACAGGCTCAACAAAATTGAAAAATAGATTGAAAAACGTTGCTTGCTCTGATGAGTCTCAATTTCTGCTGTGAAATTCAGATGGTAGGCTCAGAATTTGGCATCTACAACATAAAAGCATGGATCCATCCTGTCTTTTATCAATGGTTCAGGCAGATTGTGGTGTAATGGTGTGGAGAATATTTTTTTGGCACACTTTAAGGCTATCAGTACCTATTGAGCATCGTGTCATCACCACAGCCTACACAAGTATTGTTGCTAACCATGTCCATTCCTTTATGACCAGTGTATCCACCTTCTGATGGCTACTTCCAGCAGGATAACGCACCATGTCATAAAGCATAAATAATCCTAGACGGATCTCTTGAACATTACAATGAGTTCACTGTACTCAAATGGCCTCCACAGTCACCAGATCTCAATCCAATCGAGCACATCTGGAATGTGGTGGAACATGAGATTTGCATCATGGATGTGTAGCCGACAAATCTGCAGCAACTGTGATGCTATAATGTCAATATGAACCAAAATCTCTGAGCAATATATCCAGTACCTTGTTAAATCTACACCACGAAGGATTAAGGCAGTTATGAAGGCACAAGGGGGTACGACTTGCTACTAGTACGGTGTACCTAATAAAGTGGCCAGTGAGTGTATATTCAAGGTTAACATTTTTATTAGTATTTTACTAATAGTAAACACATTATTGTTATTATTGTTGTAATATTAATATTAATAATAAAAAAAACCTTAATGCTTGAATTTTGTTCACTTTTGATCAAATCAGGGTGTCTTACAAATAACACAATGGGATCTTTAATGTAATTCACTAGTGCTTAAAGGTTTAGAACTTTTTGTCTTTCCTTATACTGTTCACACTTCAGTGGAGCTCACTCAAAAAAGGATTAAAAAGCATAGCAGATCTTTTGGAAGCATCTCCCTTGTTCTCTAAAATCGCTGTGATGTGCTGGCATAAATAAAAACAGATGTCTATAATGAGAAAGTCCTATGGCGAAGCGTAGTATTGTTATACCAAAGACCCCATCACATTTACTATCCATCTCTATCTGATTACCATTTCAACTCACTTGTCGGGTGTATTTGATATGTGTTGTAATCTGATTTGTGCATCAGGAGACTCGCTGTAGAATTAAGGAACATGAGTCGCAACAGCATTGTCCTTTTTCAGGGCTGTAGTGCGAATATCATACACTAGACACAATGGAGCAGTGGTTCTCACATTGGCAATGCAGGATTGAAACTGGTTAGCAACATGTGCTTATTCTCACTCTATCCAGCTCATTTTCACTATTGAAATGCATTGTGTTTTTTTGACAAACATATGAATGGCTGTACAGTTTTTGGTTGACACATGCAGTTGAAGTCAATTATTAAACTCTGAATTATTAGCCCCCCTGTTTGTTTTTTTCTGTTTAACACAGAGAGGATTTTTCTCAACACATTTCTAAACATTTCTATATGTATATATTTCTATAATGTATATTATATGCACAAATTTCACACACTGCACACACAGAGACTCAGAGAAAGCACATAATTACATCAATTATTAATATACATAATTATAACAGCTACTCTCCATTTAGTCTTTTTTTTTTTTTGCTTAATGTTAGATATGAATTGTCTTAGAATCTGTTTTTTTTTATTACACAGACACACACACCAATCATCTGTATATCAAGCAAACAAAAATATGTTCCTAAAACAGGTTGCTAATGTACTCATTAAGACATTTATCATGGAATTCATTACGAAAACATTCAGTAACTGACAGGATTTTAGTATTTGATGGCATTTATTTATGTATTTATTTAATTTACTTATGTATTATAACTTTGTCCACCTGTGGCTCAATAAAAATAAATACATTAATTATTAATTATTATAATTTATTAATTATTATTAATAAAATAAATTAATAATGGCATACAGTAGAATAAAATCTAAATCATTAATCACAACACAAATTACATAAAAATAAATAAATAAATAAATAAATAAATAAATAAATAAATAAATAAATAAATAAATAAATAAAATAAAATAAAATAAAATAAAAAATAAATAAAATAAAAGTTTATATATTGAGGGCAAAATTATTAGCCATCCTGTAAAATACGTATTCTTTTTCAAATATCAATCAAAAAAATAAATTCTCACAGTATTTCTGATAATATTAGCAAATTCAACAGTTCAGTCATTTCAGTGCAACTTTAACATTTAACTACAAATGTAAATTAAAAACAAAACAGGGAAACAGATAAACTATACAATGTATACGCTAAAATGTACAAGCTACTCCATTACTGTACAGATTAATGTTGCAGAAATCCAGTATTTATAGCTATTTATATGAATAGAGTGATAAACTGCTTGGCATCACTAATGTAATTATCAATATTTTGCAACGTAATTTCACAAAACTGCTTTAAATCTACATACAAACTAAATTTTATTGCATATATTGTTGTATAATCATTCGCTTCATCTTTCACATGTAGAAGTGTTCCTCTGCATTTGTTTACAGCCATTCCCACACTGAGGCTCGAGACAATGACGTCACGGCTCACAGGAAGAGAAGAGCAAGTTAAGAAACGTAATATGACTGACAAATGATAAGCAAATGATCCTTCGCTTGTTCATAATGCTCACGGAAGTAAAAACACCCAGAAAGAGCGATCGCTAAAAGCAGCTAATGCTAATCAGATTACATAAATCTGTGTAAAAATGCATAGAAAGAGTGTTGCAAAATGCAAGTAAAAAAACTAAAGTATATAAGCTAAATTGTATAAGCTACTTCACTACTCTTCAGTATTTATAGCAACTTATATGAATAGAGTGACAAATTGCATAGCATTGATAACGTAATTATCAATATTTCGCCATGTAATTTCACAAAACTGCATTAAATCAACATACAAACAGAATTTTGTTGCAGTTGTATAATCATTGGCTTCATCTTTCACATGCAGAAATGTTCCTCTGCATTCGTTTACATCCATTCCCACACTGAGGCTCGAGACAATGACGTCACGGCTCACAGAAAGAGAAGAGCAAGTTAAGAAACGTAATATGATTGACAAATGATCACCAAATGATCCTTCGCTTGTTCATAATGCTCACGGAAGTAAAAACACCCGGAAAGATCGATCGCTAAAAGCAGCTAATGCTAATCAGATTACATAAATCTGAGTAAAATGCATAGAAAATGTGTTGCTACAAAATGTAAGTAAAACAAAATGTGCAAATAAGTAAGTAAATGTACCTCCAGACTAAAAGCCCACCTGCATGCTGTATAATAAAAATCTGTTAACAGAAATAAACGAGACGTGACTAAACATCTCTGTGTAAATGTTGTTTTTCAATACAGCATACAACATGTTATAGACTGCAACAAGTCAACAAAGAAAATATTGAAACTGGAGTCCTAAACCTTTCTGACCATGCTGTCCAGGTCACATAATAAATGTGCGTGGCATTAGCTTGCAGTGAATGAATTTACAGAATACTTTTAGGCAGTCGGTGATCTTTGCATGTTAAATATGCTAACTTATATCTCAACTTTGCAATGCAGCGAACTAAAAAACTTGTCGCACATGCTTCCGTTTTCGGTCTGACACATTTGCGTGCATATGAATGGAAGTCTATGGTGAGAAAAGTGCAAAGTGAGCACAACTTAAAGCTGGTTTCAGTAAATCTCCAGCATGTGCATTCAGATGTAACAGAATTTATTACAGCCATAGAGTCATTGTTCACTGATAAGCAATTTTAAAAATCGTTTTAAAATCGAATTTGATAATAATATCAAGATAATTGAGTGATAATCACAGCTGTTTGCTTAGCTTCTCAATTCACTATGGCTTTGTGTAAATGCTACATGTGAAACAATCTCACGTCAATTTGTAACGTTTTGATCCAGTTCCTTATTCGTATGAATTTGTACGATGTAACTCTTACAATTTAGTACGATTTGCTCATCACCCAATGACGGTTGGGGTCAGGGGTGGGGTTGGGTGCCACGCATCCTTTTTAAAATCTTACATTTTTGTACGACTGAACTCGTATGAATTTCTACGAATTAGCCACTAAACTGTCAAAACAGAAAATACTTAAGTTTCCTCGTGAGATCAGACTGGAAATTTCACATATAAAAACTTAGTTTTACTCCAAACTCACCTTATAACTTCAGTGC
This sequence comes from Danio rerio, assembly GCF_052040795.2. Lineage (NCBI taxonomy): Eukaryota > Metazoa > Chordata > Actinopteri > Cypriniformes > Danionidae > Danio > Danio rerio. The sequence continues at coordinate 9,814,333 of NC_141031.1, forward strand.
AGTGTTTAAAATAATGAAAGCTAAAAATGCTAATTTAAAAGCTAATTGTCTGTTTATAATGCAACGATATGGGGGCTTTCGGGATTTCTTTGTGGTCATTTGGAGTTTCCGTGAAAGTCCTCTCTAGCCTTTAGAGAAAATTTACAACAGATCACAGCGTGCTTCCCTGAAAATATGTGCACGAAAATCATAGTTTTGCTCAGTCATGTTTTCAGCTTCAGTTCAATCTCCAAGTCCCAGTGAACTGTCCCATAAACAACAACAGAGAACATACAACAGATCTTGTTCTTGCTTCTTGGCAAGTTGACATATGGTTGTTTGTCACAAAAAATAAACAAGCTGAGCTTAGGTTGATCAAGGTTCATTGCTGTCTGCCATCTATATTATGGTTTCATATCTCAACAGTGTATTTAAAAATGGCATTTCTTGTCATACCCCCAGCATATTGTATACACGAAACCAATATCATTCTGCAGAGAGCCATATGTACAATAATGATGTGCTATACTATTTGCATGATAACAGCAGTTTGTTATATTTGAACTTCTGACAGTTTAAATGGACATAAATGCTTGCTGTACTCTGTACTGTAATGAACTGTACTGCTCAGTAGAAACAAGCCATCAAAGCTAAGGTTATGAACATCACTACATTACAAATGCATTATTTGTAATTTGATTTACTGAGATTTTAAGAGTATAATATTACCAATACTGTATTATTTGTGTTATATTACTACATTACTGCAAGTAATATAATCCTTTGCATACTATAATGTGTAACTTCCAATACTGTTTATAAAAAGTTCTACAGTGGAAGCTGTGGAGCTGAAAACAGGCAGAAAAGCTGGAGACACATTGCAGTATATGATAGTAGCTCAGGGTTTGATCAATTTGTTTTGAAGACCTCTCTCGAAAGTGGAAAACACTTATTTTCTCTCTTTACCTTTGCAGTGGATTTTCTTTCAGGCGGCATGTGGTGTTGGAGTCAGAGGTCAGATCTCTCCTGCTGCCCGTCCAGTGAGGTCACAGCATCAGACTGCTACGCCTGACTGTCTTCTGGAGCCACCATCCATAATCTAAAGAACCCAGGGAAGAGGCCAAAAACCTGTCAGTACGACACCGGCTTCAAACTGCGCAGCTGAGGATGCCATAGGGAACAAACTGAGGCAACCGAGCAAATATGATATTTATACAAATTTTCAGATTAAAAGCAAAATGTTTTCTTTGTGTAAAACATAGCATTCATTTAACGTGTAAAGGCTAAATATCATAATTTATTATGCACATTTTAATTATGAAAAATATCCAATTCATATTTAAATGGCATGCACTCATAATAAAGCAAAACTTTTTAGTTCATATTTTTACTTAATTACAGCATTGTGTTCTTTTTCATGTTACTGATTATCTACAGTATGGTAAAATACAAATTAATTTCAAACTTACGTGAAACGTGTCATCCTCTGAATGTAGCAACATCCAATCACGGTGGTCTTCTGAGGTATGGGTCTTAACTCCAACATATTCCTGACAATAAAAATTAAACAGACATCAAATCTGAATTCACGAGCTTCCGGATGTCATCTTTTTTGCGTTTGAACGCAGAAGGCGGCAACTCATTAGCAGAGCAAGTCCCTTCTAATGTATTCTATAGTCTTTGGTACTAAACCAGAAAACATTTGTTTTCAAAAGATGTCAGCTGAATTCAAAGTGGATTTAGAATAAGCCAAATGTTTCTGAGAAGCAAGTATTTGTAAAAACTTTTTTTTTTTTCCCAGACACATTTGCCAATCATTTTGATAGATATCTATCAATGACAGCACTTAAAAAGAAAGTATTTCCTGTCGGTTTTGCTCATTTTACAAATAGGCCTTTAAGTGTGTGCAATTAACACAAATATTAATAACAAAACATATAAAAAAAAAGTAATAAAATAAACTTGAGACCTTCAACATTTTTCAAATCTGTGTTTGTATTTATGACCAAAGTGACAGTATGTCAAGCTCCTTCGTATAGTCAGATAAAATTGTTTTCATGAGAACTTTTATGGAACTTAAAGAAATGGGACAGCAATTAAATTTGCTTCGACATTAACCCATTTCACACAATGTTTTAAATACAAAAAGACGGCCACATGTATTGACAAAGTCAAGGCTTTATAGGAAAGAAATCGCATTAGCTTACTCACAAACACACAGCTACCAAAAGCACATTTATTTACAAACTCTCACTTACACTTGAACCACGACTCGTCAGTATTATAAAGAGAGGTAGACGTTTCAATACCAAAAGAAAGACAAAGAAACAAACAAGCTTTGGGGTATAAATACACAGGAAATGAATTAACTGAATACTTACAGGGGTGTGACACAGGTGGAACTAATGGGCATTAACAAACGGCGGGAAAACAGAACAAAGGAATCACATGACATAAACAGAAGCACGTGGAGCACAACACATGGGGAATCACATGACACAACAAATACCTTGACATGAAGCACAGCTGCAGCCGGTGATCAACGAGATTAGCCGAGCACAGGCGGAGTTGAAAGCGGAGCCTTCAAGCCAGACAGCTGGACACTTCGGGGCTCAAAATTGCTGCAGTCATGATAACCGATCACATGGCGTCATCATCAATATCTAATAAAAATTTTTTATAACAACAAAAGATTTACACATAAAACAGAATACAGTCTCTACAAACTATAGTTCGTTTTTAAACAATAGGAGAATTATGAATGAAATATATCACAAATGCATGAAAGAAATAAGGAGAAACGAGAGGGTAATATAAACATAAAAATAAATAGGCATATTAAATACAGAGCAATAAGCATACATTCTAGCAGTTTATACATCACTCCAAGGTAATACTTCTTGATTGAATATGCTAAAAAGGGCTTTACATTTATTTACAATTATAGATATAAAACTTTCCAATAAATATTAGTGAAAAACCCAAAATAAGGTGTTTTGATTAAGTACTAAACAATGATGAAGATTATTTTGGATAATGAAAGCATTTTCAAAAAAGCAGTTTATTTAAAAAAGATTGAACAAAAGGACATTCCAAAAATAAGTGAACAACACTTTTATTTTATAATCCTAAAAATCATTTTATAATTATTTAATAAAATAGTTCTTTAACTTAATTTGTTGAGAAACCTTTAGGGTGTCAGGATCAATGATGAAAATTATTTTTAAGACTTATTTGAGTTAATATTTAGGTTATTTACTAAAATATGCAATTTAAATTGTAGCATATATACATAACTAATATTGCCAGGTGGAGTTTGGTGTAACGTCACTCATCAGTCATCCTGCAGTCCTTTGGCTCTTGTACCCCAGACATACTTCCTCTTTCTCTTTCTGCAACCCTTCTCTGCATACCAGAACTGAACAATTACGTACATCTTTAATATATTTCACAACTTCTACAAGCACCATGACAACTTGTGACATGTCTAGACTTTGTATTAAACAAAGGCCCCCACACTTATTTAGCTATTTCCATCTTGTCAGCATGTTCCTTAAAAATGTATGCAGCACAGTAAAAAAGAGGAAGTGTGTCTGGTCAAGATGTGATCTCATACAATAGAAAAAGATTGATTAATCTGTTGTTAGTCTAAACATTTTTCCAATAAAAAAATAAAGACACATAAGTAATAAAAATAAATTCCTTTTTCCCAACTATATTTAATAAGTTATGTGTTGTTATAAAAAATTACCCTTGATGAATGACTCTAAAATTTACAGTAAAAACGTTTTAATTTTGAAATAAACTTTTAATATTTTTGTTAAGAAGATGAATCAGTGTCTTTAAGATTTGGATCAACAAGAGGGTGAGTGGATGATAACATTGATTTATTGATTGGTTGGTTGGTTGGTTGGTTGGTTGGTTGGTTGGTTGGTTGATTGATTGATTGATTGATTGATTGATTGATTGATTGATTGATTGATTGATTGATTGATTGATTGATTGATTGATTGATTGATTGATTGATTGATTAAAGTGAGTCATCCATTCATGTCTTAGCGTCTCGATCTGAGATTTCATCACTCTTTAAAAAACCCACCATGAGACATCAGAAATAATCTTCCATTGTCTCTGCAATGCGTGGCTAAAGCACGTTCTGGCTGGTCTGCAGTCTCTCTTGAGACTGCAGCTCTGACCCCTCTCTCACTCTTTTTACCTCACTGTCACAACTGACAGGCTTCTCCTCTCTCCAAGCAGCAAAGCAGTGACACTGACTCTGTCCTGTCAATTATTTATGTCTAAGTGCCTGGTCTTGAGTCGTACACCCTTCTCCTCCCGCTGCACACAGTCTCTCAGAGACCCCTCTGCGCCATTCAGCCTTCTGCACTTCGACTGATAACATTCACTCGTTATTTTTGAGATGCTTTTACTTTTGCAGTAAGTTATGAGACGCTACTTTTTTATAGGGAATTCACCACATATGAAGTGTGCTATTGGGCGTCAAACTGGCGCAGTGGGTTGCACGATCGACTCACTGGTTCAAGCTTCAGCTGGGTCAGTTTGCATTTCTGTGTGGAGTTTGCATGTTCTCCCAGTGTTTGCATCTCTGAGTGCTCCAGTTTCCCCCACAAGTCCAAAGACATGCGCTATAGGTGAATTGGGTAAGCTAAATTGTCTGTATGTGTGTGAATGAGAGTGTTTCCCAGTGATGTGTTGCAGTTGGAAGGACATCCACTGTGTAAAACATGCTTGAAAAAATTCTGGGTTCCTCACAATTCAGTCATGTTGTCGCAACATTTTAATTAAGCAAACAAGTGTTTTTACAAATTTAATTGGATTAAAAATAAAACAATTGATTTGTCCCAAAATTGTACGAATTTTGTTGGTTCAATAAGTAGTTTGAACATACAGCAAAAGTATTTATATATATTTTTTTATGAATGTGGCTTAGGTAAATGCAACTTGTGGGCGTAGCTTGTTTTTCTACAGTGAGCTGATTGGATGTAGTAAAGTAGGCATTTCATTCTGAAACACAAGGAAAATGGTTTGGGGTTAGTTATTACAACCTAACTGACTCCACCTGCTCACCATTTTTGTTTGTTGTCAAAACTGACAGTTGGAGGAACATGGTTAAGTATGAACACGCCCAATCTCCCAGACAGGCGTAAACTGAGAATTAAACTGAAAACAAACAGTAAGTGCATTTTTAGATTTAAATTCAAGATTAGAAGGGCAAACATGCACAGATAAATTGCTCACCACAAAACTAGCCATGTGAGCTAGCAAAATCAATATGGCTAGTTTTGATTTCTTGGGGACTTATACAGCTTACATAAATCTCTCTAGAAATGGTTTTACAGCCCATTTAGAACCCAAGGAATGGGCCATAAATGCTTTTCAGGCAACCGAAAAATTCAGTTAACGTGACTTTAATTTCATATGGTTCCTTTCACAGCATAGGTAATGTAATTACCTCAAAATACAGTATAGTCAGTTACCTAAGCATATATTTAGTTGTTTATAAAATTTAAAACAAAGGGGCATTAAAAAAAGAAGTGCTGAAACTCTATTGCTTGTTAAAATTAATGTCTAAATGTCATTAATTTGTCTAAATTAATGTTTGTATTTTAAAGTAATGGCATAGAAACAATGAAATTTAATTTAATGTCTGCGTGAGTCCCACGAGTCAAGTTTATAGTGGCAAGACAGTTCACTGGATACACATGGGTGGGATTATTCAAAAAGAAAGACCTATATAGCCCATTGGCCCTATAGAAAGCTCAGTTTTTACCTTATTTGGAAGGGCAATGAATATTAATGAGCTCTGCTCTTATGCTGCTCTCGGCTTAACTCTCAAAATGTACTCTGAAATACACATAAGCAAAATAATTATACACCGTAGGTAGTAGATCCGGGTAGTAGATCCCCGTACTGATTTTAGCGTACTATGTAGTATGGAAGAATGCGATTTTGGATGCAGCCATTGTCTTTGGACGTTGGTAATATTTATATGTAAGCTCTGTTATTTACTACAAGAAATTCACAATTTTAGATGCCATGATGATCCAATTTATTGCTGTCTTTGTTCAAGGAACGCCCATCTTAAAAGGTAAAGAGCATGTGTTTTGTATTTTTCACTGAGCATTGTATGTTTTTTCAAAAACTCAATTTTGAATACTACATAAATTATAGCACAACTTAAATTGTAACTCATGTCGATAGGTCATATGATCATGACAAAATGGCGGATGTAGTAAGTCCAAGTTCCATTCATACTGCTCACATTCATACTGTATAGAACGTATTCTAAAGGCCGAATAATACGTTTAAGTTCAAATGCAGTACTTACTGAGTAGCAGGCGATTTTCGCAGCCAATGTCCAACACAGAACTGAACAAAACAGGACGTCTATCTACAAACAAGGGAACTAAATGAGGCACAGGCTAGGGTCAAAACTTCTATTGAGATATTAAAAGTAACTTTGAATGTTTATTTTGTATTTTACCCATCACCCTAAAAATATAATCTTTTTGGTACAGTTGGGCTACTAGAACGCCCACAAATGTCCACAGCTCACTTTTATTTCACTTGAATATGCTGTTTTCAACGACATATCTGTAGTCAAGTTTTGTTTTTGCCAACAACAAAATAATCTTGTTAGCGGGAAGTTGTTAGGCAACAGAGGCATGCATATTTAACATCACTGGCATTTCAGTAGCAGACACTAAAATACATGCAGTCATGTTGACTGCTATTGTAACTAAAGGTAGAAATACGTAGCTTGTTTGTGTTTTATAATTTTAATAAAATAACAATGTTAGAAAAAATATACACATATTTAGGAAAACTCAGGGAGCTATCGTTATGTGGATTTTATTTCAAATAAGTTATTGAATTGCAAAAAAATTAAAAAACAACATCTCATAAATGTCTCATCTGAAAGATGGTGGTCACTGGCATTATAGTGTCTTTTTCACTATACTGGGGAACTAGGACTCAAAGGACTGCAGGATGAGCCCTTCAGAATCTCACCGTAAGTAGTAGGTCATCCGGGTACTTCTCACATACTGATTTTAGCATATTATATAGTATGGAAAAATTAGATTTTGGACGCAGCCACTGTCTTTGGACGTTGGTTATGTGTATATGCTCTGTTTGTTTAATACAAGAATTTCAGCATTTTAGATGCCATAATGACCCAATTTATTGCTGTCCTTGTTCAAGGAATTCCCATCTTAAAAGGTAAAGAGCATGTATATTGTATGTTTTTTTCAAAAACTCAATTTTGAATATTAATTAAATTAGAACTTACAACTTCCCTACTGAAAAATCCAGCTTAAACCAGCCTAGGCTGGTTGGCTGGTTTTAGCTGGTCGATCAGGCTGGTGTTAGAGGGGTTTTGGCCATTTTCAGGCTGGTTTCCAGCCATTTCCAGCCTGGTCTTAGCTGGTCAGGCTGGAAGATGACCAGTTAAAACCAGCTTGACCAGCCTAGCCAGGCTGGGAGCCCAGCCAAAACCAGCTATGTCCAGCTTAAACCAGGCTGGTCAAGCTGGATTTAGCTGGTCAGTTTCCAGCCTGACCAGCTAAGACCAGGCTGGAAATGGCTGGGAACCAGCCTGGAAATGGCCAAAACCCCTCTAAAACCAGCCTGTTTGACCAGCTAAAACCAGCCAACCAGCCTTGGCTGGTTTAAGCTGGATTTTTCTGCAGGGTTAAATTGTAACTCACATGGGTAAGTCACTTGATGACATGACAAAATGGCAGATGTAGTACATCCAAGGTTTTTTCATAAGGCCTACATTCATACTGTATAGAACAGGGATGTAAAACTCAATTCCTGGAGGGCCGCAGCCCTGCACAGTTTAGTTCTAAACACACCTGATTAAATCAATTGAGTCCTTTAGGCTTGCTTGAAACCTACAGGTAAAGCTGCGGTCACACTGGACTTTTCCTGCTATAGACTTTCATTCATATGCATGCGAATGCTTCAGACCAGAAACGTGGGGTCTTGCATTAAGTTTTGCAGGTTGCTGCGGTGCAAAGTTCAAGTTTGGTGAACTCTGACCTGCGAAATCGCATCACTTTACTGCATGAGACCAATACAGGATCAAAACATGACCTTTCTGGACAGAAATTTAAAATATGGAGCAATCGCTGGCTTTTTAAATGTCTAATCATCTTGTTTAATCCTGTCCCTTTTCACAGAGCCGTACGACCGAATTTCGCAAACTCAAACTCTGGTGTGACCGCAGCTTAAGTGTATTGGAGCAGGGTTACAACGAAACTGTGCAGGGCTCCAGCCATCCAGGATTTGAGTTTGACATCCCTGGTATTGAACATTTCTAATGGCCGAGTACGTTTAAAGTCAAATGCAGTACTTACTGAGTAGCAGACAATATTGGACACAGCCACTGTCCAACACAGAACTGAACAAAACAGGACATCCATCTACAAACAAGGGAACTAAATGAGGCACAGGTGTGACTAATTATAAATCAACAAGGTTAACAAAACTAAACTGAATAGAAACACAAGAAACATAGACACATAAAGAAAAAACACAGTGAAGCATAACACAAACCTGACCTTAAATAAAGAGATAAGAGCTCCAGTTAGCTGAACCCTTAATTATAATGAATGATGGTTGTGTTAATTTATGAGATGTGTTTTCAAATCTCACCGTGTAATTGCTTGGCAGTTTGGCACTGGCTGCTGCTCTTTTCTCTCACCTGTAAGAGTAGTAATGGCCTTGTCGTGGTATTTATTGTAAAGGCAAATGCATTTATGAGAATGGAGGAAAGTGTTCTGGCGGCTACTCGAGCATCTGACTCAGCATCTACAGCAAGATGCTCTTACATTATAATCTGTTAAACAAAGTGGAGAAACATTGTACTTGAAAGTGATCATTTTTCCACCATAGGACATTACATTTCACCATATTTTTTTTTCTTCCCCCCGCTCAGTTGACATGCCACGGAGAAAAGTGCTGACAGTGATTGAGGAAAAATATTTGTGCCAAATATCTGATCCATTTTGGCACACAGTAAATCTTCCCCTTAAAAGCTATTATTCTGAAATATTTCCATCAGGGGTTTGCACCGGCCCATTACCTCACGCCCTTTTTCAGATAAAGTACATTCAGTTGAGTATAACGGCTCTCAGCCTCATAAAAACACCATTGGCTTGCATTAGAGATATAAACGTACCCTGTTGGCCACCATCCGTCAATCAGATTGATTCATATATACATATAGACACACACAGACCTATTTATGTAAATCACAATGATGATCCATAATATTCAAGAAAAATATCATATTATGACTTGTTTTCATGGGCAAAGTCAGGTTGCAATTAGTTGCTTTGCTTCAGAATATGACTACTTTGGTAATGTGCAAAAAAACAAAACAAAACCGAAGTGTGCATCAGACACTCTATGAGGCCTTGAAAGAAATGTGTGGATATAAATTGTGAATATAAATGAAGTGTCACAACATATTCTATATACAGTGCTCAACATAATTGAGTACACCCCATTTTGAAAATGAATAATTTCATCCATTATTCAGTGAATATAGGCAATGTATTTTGATGCATTTAAACAAAACAGATTTATTAAACAGATATATTTATTAAAATAATATTATTTTTTCACCTAACATATTTAAAAATTGGAAGAAATTTCATACAGTTTTAAAAATAGAAAAAAATTATACAATTAAATTCAAACAAAATATTGCAAAAACTACAACCTTAAAATTTCTTGATTTTTCCTCTTTTTTAAATTGTATTTAATATTTTTATGTAAAATAAATGAGGGTGTACTAGTTTTTGCACCATTTATTTATTTATTTTAATCAGATAAGCTTCATACTTGGCTGTAGCACTGACTAATCTTATGTACATGCACAGATATAACATTGTAGAGCTTCCTATTAAAATATGAATTCAAAAGAGAGATTTGTAAGGAGTGTACTTATATATGCTGATATATATATATATATATATATATATATATATATATATATATATATATATATATATATATATATATATATATATATATAATATATATATATATATATATATACTTACCGACCACTTTATTATTGTCAAACTCTTTGTTAATGAAAATTTCTGATCAACCAATCACATAACAGCAACTCAATTCATTTAGGCATGTAGACATGGTCAAGACAACCTGCTGCAGATCATACTGAGCATCAGAATGGGGAAGAAAGGTCATTTGAGTGACTTTGAACGTGGCATGGTTGTTGGTGCCATACGGGCTGGTCTGACCATTTCAGAAACTGCTGATCTACTGGGATTTTAACGCACAACCATCTCTAGGCTTTACAGGGAATAATCCAAAAAAGAGAAAATATCCAGTGAACAGCAGTTCTGTGAGTGCAAATGTCTTCTTGATGCCAGAGGTCAGAGGAAAATGGTTCGAGCTGATTGAAAGACAACAGTAACTCAAATAACCACTCGTTTCAACTGAGGTATGCAAAAAGCATCTCTGAAAGCACAACTCGTTGAACCTTGAGGCAGATGAGCGACAGCAGTAGAAGACCACAGAAGTGCCACTCCTTTCAGCTAATAACAGGAAACTGAGGCTACAGTTCGCACAGGCTCACCAAAATTAGACAATAGAAGATTGAAAAAATTATGCCTGGTCTAATAATAGTCAATTTCTGCTGCGACTTTTGGACGGTAGGAAAATCTTTGATTTGGTAAAGAATTGAGAATTTGACGTCAACAACAAATTCAATCTCTACTTTTTTCTTTTTAAATAATTATATTTTATTGGATTTTTCAAGAACAACCACAAAGAAACACACACAACTCAAAGAGTTCGAGAGGTAATGGAGGTAGGAAAAACATGATTATTGATAGGGGTTTGGTCTTATACTGATTGAAAAATAGACTGATTGTCAATAATGAATGGAGTTGGTGAAATGTGCAAGCTTCTAAAAAAGTTGTTTATAAAATATAACCTAAAAAGAGAAAGAAAGAAAGAAAAAAAATACTAAAGATACTATTATGATCTAATGCTGGTCACTGTTGACAGCCATGACTTGGATTACTTTTTTTAAACTTTATAGTAACATATTGAAGCATGGCATGCAGAATTAGGAAAAACATTAAGGAGTGTTACATTTTAGGTTAAAAATGTAAAGGGATAATTGAAAATACGTTATCATTTACTCTTTCTTCAGTTGTTTCAAATCTGAAGATTCTCCAGTTGATCACAAAGATATTTTGAAGAAAGCCGGAATCTTATAACCAATAGACCAATAACCAACCTACATCACACATGATGTCACACGGTTGCAAAAAAAAACAAAACAAGCAGCAATAGTAAACATGTCATTTTGTGCGGTAGGATGCCAAATCCGAAAGTCCAAAAATAGAAAACTTAACTTTTACCGTACACCACACTGCTTTAATGCCAACTGCAGACGTCTTTGGCTAAAAGGGAGCTGAATGAAGTGACGACCTAATAAAAAATACTGGACTCTGCAGTTCTCATGTTATATCAGGTAAGTTCACGCTATGCTGAATCATACACATCAATAATTTTTGATTGCAGTAATGATTTCAGCAAAAACAGTTACATATGGTTAATTAAACGGTGGATACAGAATGCTAAGAATGAAACGTGAAAGTGTAAGTTATTAAGGTAAAGTTGATTTTATATTCACACATTCATTCAGTGACAACTTGTGACATGATCCCTATATTGGAATATTCGGTCTCAAATAACCTGCAAGCGTGACTTAAAAACAACATTAACACTGTTTATCTGACCGTGAACAATGTTGTACTTTGATAGTCATTGGCTGCTAATATGATCTCGCTATTTAGATTTTGCATATATATCTTTTATGAAATTATATTATTAAGGAGAAAGTCTGAATGTGTGAACATAAAACCAACTTTACCTCTATGTGTAAGTTCACAAACCCTGCCGTACAGGTGTAGTTCTCTGTCAGAATGCAGTCGTTTTGCTTTGTTGATGATTACCCAGGCATTGTACAGTTCCGTCTACTTTCCTTGTCTTTGACTAAGCAGAACCTTGGTTTTTAGCACTAAAGTGTTGAATCTGGTAATTATGGAACATTATTTCTTGCACGTGACCACACTCTTGTAAAATCACTTGGAGCTTCAATGGTATTGTATATTTGGGGCTGGAAGCTCGGCCCTTTCGTCTTATCCAATATTCATTGGGAGGGTGCTATCGCAAATGGACCTGTTAGACGAACTCCGCTCACTTTAACATTAATTTTGCTGAATCACTGTGCTTATCACTGCTGGGTAACAAGCTGTTATAATACGCTGAAAGCATTATGTAAATAATAAGTATAATATGTAATCAATTGAACTTATTTCTAAGACAACAACAAACTCTGTACCGCATCGGATATCATTCCCTTGCTGTAAATGCTAGCGCTCCTGTTTTTTTTTTCTTCCACCTCCCTGTGCACGCATCCTAAACGTTTACAAACATGGTAATTGGTCTATAGTTCCATAGTGTGTTTTTCCTACTACGGATGTCAATAGTTTTAGGTTTTCAGCTCTCAATACTGTACATCTTCCCTCTGTGTTCAATAAAAGAAAGAAACCATAGGAAAGGTTTAAAATCCCTTAATAGTGAGTAAACAGTGAGTGCATTTTAGGAGTAAACTACTCTATCAAATGTAAACCCTTAAGTTGTGCATTTCAACCAATTAAATATTTACAGTATTTTATGCTACAAAAAACAACATTCTTCAATCCATAGAGCGAGTGTAAAACTGTGATTTTTATATGAAGTAGAACCATCTCACTTTCATCAAAGTCAAATGCGCAACGTCTATTTGAAAGGCTCTCATAAAAGCATTCATTTCATCTCTAGACAGGATTCACAATATGTCACACTTGACGATTTGTCAAAGGTTGGAGAACATTGGGAGGTTTCTCAGAGCAGTCGCACTCGAAGACGCAGCCTTTTCTCGTTCAGCTCGACCTTAACAAGGTGAGCAGAAAAACCTCCACACGGGTGCTTTACAGCCTCTGTGTCATTTCATCTGTCAGGCCGCACAAGATCACAACACAATAAACTTGTCAACTTTCCAGAAATTACTGCAACCAAACTCATTCCCTCTCACTCAGTGAAAGAGCGGGTGACATTGGGTCTTTTATAAGACCATGTGGAGGTCAGAGAATCTACTGCGTCTACGTGTGGAATTAAGGCTCCCGGTGGCTCCTGATTTATGGCTGGAGGGGCCCAAGGTTCTAGTTAAACTGCTGATTAAGGTGGCTTGAGAAAAGACTGATTGAAATGCGTAATGATTACGCTCGCTACGCAACCTGTCATAATTCCTGCCTTCAGAAGATGCACTGACACCTCCTAGAACAATTATTTACTGATTGCAATTAAGAGCAAGGTAATGTGCTGTAAAATGATCTGTATCTGGTCGTTTGATGCTTTGTGGGAGTAGAGAGCAGATTTATTAGGTTTGAAAGTATGACTTTCAGGTTGGTTGTTGGATGTGCACATCATAATTAGGTTTTGTCAACATGCCCACAGATTTACATCAATCTGCCAAAGTTAAAAGATGCAGTAAGCTTGACACCCAGTGGCTGAACTAGCTATGCTACTGAAAGCAGAACTGATAGTTCACCTAAGATCTTTTTTCCTTCTCTTTCGTCAATTGGTGAAGTTTGTTCCTCACCGCTGTCGCCATTGGCTTGCATAGTTCAGGACTTGTGGAGATGCGCATCAATGGACTTGCTGTTAAGTGCTTGGACTCTCAGCAGTGAAAATTAAACCACACTGAACCAAACTGAACCTAAGCTCTGAAAACTGAATTGACACAGTTTCAATCTACTATAATCCTCTATGTTAAGCTGCTTTGACAGAATCTAGATTGTAAAAGCGTTATAGAAATAAAGATGAATTGAATTAATCTTGAAAATAAAATAAACCTAAAAATTGAACTTTAGAAAAGTAGCTTTTAGCAGTAGTTCTACCAGGACCTAATGCCATGTCACTCATCACAGTTAGTTTCAACCAATAGCCACGAGACACAAGGAATACCTAATGCCATGTCAATCATCACAATTGGTTCCAACCAATAGCCAAGAGACACAAGGAAGATTTAAGCAGTCCTTTCATTTCATTCATTTGGTTGCAGGTATCAACAAAGACGTTCACCCACCATCCTCCCCGACACCCCCAGGTTCCTCGACAGTTATAGATGGATCTAAAAGCTTCCAAATCAAGCTAAGGATGGGGCTTCCACCAAAGAAATCATATGTTTCATTAAATGATACTTTCTTTTAAATAGTACTCATCAATAAACGTAATGCATTATCAAAATTATCTCCCTGGTCTTTCTGGTAGAGCTGTGACTCTACTGTGACTCTGGCTGTGAGCCAACACATATCAGTGATTCAACATGTATGATAGACACAAATTAGGATGAGGTGACACACACAAAAAAAACATACATACTTACTTAAGGCTTACTTAACTGAACTGAACTTAAACTATGAAAATTGAACTGACAGTTTCAATCTACTATAATTTTTTATGTTAAGCTGCTTTGACACAGTCTAGATTGTAAAGGCGTTTAGAAATAAAGATTAATTGAACTGAATTAATCTTGTAAATAAAAATAATACCTACAAATTGGACTTCAGAAATGTAGCTTTTAGCTGTATTTCTACCAGGACCTAATGCCATGTCAATCATCACAATTAGTTCAAACCAATAGCCACGACACACAAGGAAGATATAAGCTGTCCTTTCATTTAATTCATTTGGTTGCAGGTATCAACAGACGTTCACCCACCATCCCCCCCACCACCCCCAGGTTGGCCCTGTCCATGGACGAACGCTCCACCCCTGCCTTCGTCCTCGGCAGTCATAGCTGGATCTAAAAGCTTACAAATCAATTCGGAAGTGTTATTGCAGAGCAACACAAACAGCACGCAGAAGTATAAATGCACGACTATGCACAAGGCAGACGCTATGGGCCACCCTGATCACTCGAAGCAGAAGTAGAGTTTAGCCTTTATTTACTTACTTCTACTACTACTACTACTACTATTACTACTAATAATAAAAATAATAAAAATTATAATAACAATAATAATAATAATACATGATCTAGCCCAGGTGGGCAAACTTGGTCCTGGAGGGCCGGTGTCCTGCACAGTTTAGCTCCAACCCTAATCAAACACACCTGCTTATAGATTTCTTGTTATCTTAAAGACACTGATTAGCATGTTCAGGTGTGTTTGACTACTGTTGGAACAAAACTCTGCAGGGACACCGGCCCTCTAGGATCAAGTTTGCCCATCCCTGATCTCGCCCTTTTGTTAACTTCTCTGAGATCTGAAACCTACTGTTTAAACAGCACAACAACAGCCAGTTTGAATTTGATCCAAATATAATAAAAACTAATTATACAAACATTTTTGCCATAAGAACTTTTCTTGATACAAGTAGTTTTCCTTTTTATTAGCCACACTTAGATGCAGCCAATGCTTTCAAATAGTTACCGTCCATTAAAGCTTGGCTCTGTGCAAGTTATACAAATATGTGTTCGTATGTTTCCAAATTTTCTAACTGCACCATAAAGCTTTTATTCACTCATATTCCCTTTGCCCTCCATCTGTCTCCATTAATATAAATATTTCCTATAATAAGTCCAGGCCTGTCAGGAGTTGAGAACAAAACATTGGCTTTCATGGGGAGAAAATTGCCGAAGTATCAGCATGAGGCTTGTGCTCAAGCATCAGGGTTTGATGCATCACACTGTTTTATTCACAGCTTAGCCTCAAACGGCCATTTCCCATCAGCCCATGTGCTCTAATCCCAGATCAGCTCAATGATATCACAGTATTAGCAAAGGCAAACAGGTAGGAGGATCACTCTTGATTAATCAAATATATCTAGTATAATGAAGCAAAATCTATCTATCTATCTATCTATCTATCTATCTATCTATCTATCTATCTATCTATCTATCTATCTATCTATCTATCTATCTATCTATCTATCTATCTATCTATCTATCTATCTATCTATCTATCTATCTATCTATCTCAATGGCTTTTGGATTCATTATTCTATAGAGAACTCAAAGGATTTGATGATCCTCTGCTTTGCAAATTTTCTCCAGTTCTGTTTGGATAGTAAACATTTGTGGACAGCCGTTTTTAGGTTACTCCAGAGATTCTCAATTGGGTTTAAGTCAGGGCTCTGGCTGGGCCATTCAAAAACAGTTACAAAGTTGTTGTGAAGCCATTCGTTTGTTATTTTAGCTGTGTGCTTATGGGTCATTATCTTGTTGGAAAGTACACTTTCGGCCCAGTCTGAGGTCCTGAGCCCTCTGGTAAAGGTTTCAAACAAGCATATCTCTATACTTAGTTACATTCATCTTCCCCTCAAATGCCACTAGTCATCCCATCCCAGCAGCTCAAAAAACACCCCCACAGCATGATGCTGCCAAAACCACGCTTCACTATTGGAACTGTATTGGACAGATGATGAGCAGTGCTTGGCTTGCTCCACGTATACAGCTTACAATTAATACCAAAAAGTTCTGTCTTGGTCTTATCAGACCAGAGACTTATCACCATCTTGGAGTTCCTCAGGTGTTTTTTTTTTTTTTTAACAAACTCTATACACACTTTCTTGTGTAGGGCCACTTTGCCATAAAACCTTGACTGGTGAAGGGTTGCAGAGATGGTTGCCTTGACTTTCTAGAACTTTCTTCCATCTCCAAACTACATCTTTAGAGCTTAACCACAGTGATCTTTTTCTTTTCCTCTCTCATTAAGGCTCTTCTCCACCGATAGCTCATTTTGGCCAGCTAGAGGAAGGGTTCCGGTCATCCCAAACATCTTCCATTTGAGGATTATGGGGGTCACTGTGCTCTTAGGAACCTTTTATGTGCAGCAAAAAAAAAAAAAAAAAAAAAGAATAAGTAAATAAACAAGTAAATAAATAAATAAATATTAACAAAAAATAAATAAATAAATAAATTATATATATATATATATATATATATATATATATATATATATATATATATATATATATATATACATACATAAAGGGCTTTACATTAACACCTGCCAAATGCGGGTAGATTTCAGACACTCCCACTAGCCACTTTGGCTGGTTGAAAATAATTTTCCCAGATAATAATTCTTAAAAGCAGGGTTCGACAATAAGGATGGTCCAATATGCATGCACAGGCGATCGAAAAGCAACACGACTGACAAAAATAATTGCGTTCGCAACTTCGCGCGAGCAAAGCAGGTGAATACCGATTAAGAGGATAATCACTCGCGCTAACAGTTGAGGTGATGCGCGCGACTGTTTATGTAGCAACTGTGTCGTCAAGAAAAACAACCGATGCGATCGATTCTCTTTCAAATAGACTGAACAAAAAGGGAGGAACATGCACATACAGTCTTGCTGCTTTCAAGAGTTCCAGAGTTGACTTATTGTAAGCAGCGCCAGTTGCTTTCGGTTTACCCATTCTTTGAAAAGATAATTTATGAGTCTATCATTAACCATGGGTGTGTGATCATCCTTTCATTATCACACAGTATGTTTTTTACCTTTCTTTTGCATTAATATGGTTTAATAATAATTTTTTTTTACAATAACATTGCTTTAATGAGAGAATAACTCCCCATTTATGTGTAGTTAACTGGTGATCTGGGACCTTTAGCCAGGACATATGACTGTTCATATGTTTTGTTAAATAAAAAGTATAGTGTTCAGCTATATTTTGCATGTTTTCACACATTTAAAATTTGTGGCTAAGAAATAATTAACTGTATATTTATGGTGTGGTCAGAGATAAATTGGGTAAATCCTTCATTTTGGGCTTTAAAAATTATGAAAACTAATTGTAATATATGAAACCCTGACCCATTTGCTCAGGATTATTGAGCAAGCTCATACACTACACACAAAAAGTTAAAAGAATGAGGAGGCATCTAGAGATAACGCAAACTCTAAATCAAGTAATTTTAGCATGTCAAAGTCATATTTATGTGTATAAAATATATTTTCCCAACAATAAAATTGTGGCTAGTGAAAATGGCGAGTGGCTAGTAATGTTGGAAAACTGATAGCCACAGTGGCTGGTGGTCAAGAAAGTTAATGTTAAGCCCTGTAATATATATACATATATATATATATATATATATATATATATATATATATATATATATATATATATATATATATATATATATATATATATATATATATATATATATATATATATATATAAAGACGGGAATTGTCAGTTATACTATCACTTTCTAGCTGATAGTGTTATAACCAGTAGGGATTTGCACATCGATGCTCGAGTATCGATATATCGATACTCAAAAGATTTTTACTAGGTATCGATACTTTTTTGTAGTATCAATATTTTAAATATATTTTAATAATTTCTGCATAACTAAATGGCGAGACTTGAGACGGAATTTGATGTGAGCGATCATGTGTCTTTCAGATAACTTACAGTAAACACATGCAAGTCGCACACTTCTGCATTAAGGAATGAGATGATGGCAGAGACATAACGCAGCGTGTTGTGGTGCTCAACATCTTAAAAGGCGTTGCACAAGCAATATTTGTGATAAGAAAGTCATACACAGCAACAAAACAAGCAGCCTTTATAAACACTTACAGACAACACACCCAGAAACTTATAAAGAAGCGGAACAAAAACAAGCTGCCCAGTGTTCCTCCACTCAGTCTCCCTCTGCCCGACATTAGACATTATAGGAGGCAAACCTCTCTCTCTCCCTCTCTCTCAATTCAATTCAGTTCAGTTCAATAACTGCTTTATAATAATAAATCAGGATTTTCTTTCTCTCCCGATACTATTAGGGGATTAAGAATAAAAAAAGGGTGTTTGTATATATCTGTGCAGTGTGTATATAGAGTATGTTTGTGCATGCTGTGTGTGTATATACAATATGAATGTGTGTGCGTGTATGTATATATATATCACCCAGACACACTACAGTTATTTATATATATATATATATATATATATATATATATATATATATATATATATATATATATATATATATATATATATAGTTGTGTGTGTGTGTGTGTGTGTTTACATGTAATGATTTTTTTCTAAATTAACATTATTTTTAAAAACAATACATTAATATTTTAAATAATAAGTGGTATTGATATCGGTATCATTATCGCAAAAAAATTTAACAAAAGGTTTCAATATCGTATCGAATTAAAAATGTTTGGTATTGCCCATCTCTATTAACCAGTGATACCAGAACATAATCTGGTACCTGATGGTAATTTCCATAACACACTTTTTCATTGGAAATAGGCTCATTTTATAACTCTCATAGAGTAAAATAGTTCAGTTTAACCATTTTTTCAATATCCATTCAACTCATCTCCAGGCCTGGTACAGGCACTTTTAGCTTAGCTTAGCAAAAATTACACCCGTTAGCATCTTTTAAGAAAAAAAAAATGAACAAAAAGATTCAATAGTTTTCTAATTTAAAGCTTGACTTTTCTGTAATTACATTGTCTACTAAGACAAACAAAAAAGGAAAAGTTGCTATTTACTATTTATTTCTGGGGTCACCAACATGGTGCCCATGGGCACCAGGTAGCCCGCCAGGTTCACATGAGTTGCCCACGGGCCTGTTCTAAAAATAGCTCATATGAGTAAGCTGCATCTAATACTTTTATAGGTATTCTTTTTAAATCACACTTGCATTGGTTTAAATTTAAAATTACTTTAAGTTATATTAAAAAAAAAAAAAACTTTTAAAAACAATTTTAGACAAATGAAGTGTTGCATATTGATGTTTATCTAACTTGTTAAATCATTGTTGACAACTACTGTGAGAAATCATTAACATGATCAATGTCTTCATATAGATGAATATTTTTAATTATTAATATTAACAAATAATTGAAAGTAAATTAAGAAAAATGTGTTATTTAATAACTGGTAGCACTTCACACTAATCGGTACCCAAGAAGTAGCTCTCAGTTTCCAAAAGGTTGGTGACCCGTGATTTATTTGATGCGCATCTGTCAAAATGACTCTATGGTTGCAAGGCAAGTTCTCTGTGCAAAAAGGTGGTAAAGTTGGTTACTCTGACAGAAACTAGACTATTTCCAGGTGCTGCTTAATATCATTGCACCCGCTGCAGCAACCTAAGCCATATCAGCCTAGCCTGGTACGACAGCAACATGGCCATATCAGTCTAGAAAAAAACTCTTTTTCACTAACCGCTCGTCTTAGTTCAGCTTAACCTTAAGGAAGAGTGAGGTAAGATTGATTTTATGTAACGTTTTTTTTTTTTTTTTGACTGTTATTTGACAAATGATTGACAGTAATTTGCAGTAATATAAAATGCAAACCTTTTTCCTCTCAAATTCTGCTGTTTTAAAATGAAAATAAGGTATCATTAATGTGATTCATGTATTGAATGTGACAAGAAAAGCTGAGCATTTTCACCATATAAGACATGCAAATAAGAGAGTGTGCATACTGAAAAATACAATTTGCAAATAGTTTATAATAATTACTTTCCATTCAGATTATACCAAGAATTTACTTAACCGTTCTATTTCTTAATACTGTAATAAAACAAAATCTTTTCATGACATTTCCAAGCAATGCAATTATGATTAAATATGCCTATTTATGACACTGATTAAAAAAATAAACTGTCTTTTAAATACATTAACCGTTTAAAAACTATTGAAAATATAAGAATCTTATTGAACTGCATGCACTTACTGTTTACAAATGTATTCCTTCTGAAGAAATTACTTTAATGAGACATAATATGTCTAAAAACAGACACTGTAGACTTAAAAGTGTATGGCCTTGTATTTAAATCAATGTACTTACCACACATGATTTCCAGTAAACTCTACAGTAGAGACCTATCTCTTATTTTTGACAACAAAAAATGACACATTTTATTCTAAAATCACCATCACACTATTCACTTTGCTTTACCCCTTTGTCAAAAAATTTGCTGGTGCAATATGCCAATGATAAATATGGTCTTCCTCCAAAAAAGCACAGGCTCACCTCAATAAACGTATTGCCCCAGTCAAGTGTAAATCATCTCTTATCCCCTCGCTGATACCTGATCTTTCAGCCCTCGGTCTTGAAATGTCTTTCAGAAAAGATTGCAGATAGGATGTCCAAGGAAGAGCTGTAACGGATGCCATCTGAGATTTAATTTATAGTGAGGGATGGAGCTTGTCTTGTTACCCCGTTTAATGGAAAACAATGAGTCTTCTAGTGGAGTCTCCAGGCTGACACATTGACCTGGATAGACCATTACGCCTTTTATTATCCTGAGAGCAGCTTCGTCTTCTTCTTCTTCTGGTGTCCTATGAATGAATGCGACAATCCAAGACAGATGTGACAAATATAAAAGACTTACAACACCTTCTTGGAACTTAGGCTGGAGATTTGAGAAAAGCGATGGCATTAGGTATTTATTGTACTGGTATGATGGGATGTCCTGCTCATTTTTTCAATTAGATCCCCTTTATCTGGCACTAAATTGTTTGACATCAATGTTATCATCACTACATCTAACTTTTACTAACTACAAAAGAAAAACGTATCTGTTTTTGGTATACTTTAAAAAAATAACCACACTGTAAATGTGAATTTTAACAGAAATCATCCACAGCTCATGTTTAGTGTTATTTATGCTTTCCCATTGCATTTTGTGACACTGATCTCTGTTCTGATAACTTTTTATGCTAGATAAAACACATTTTAATTAATTCCATGGACTGTTGAAAATCTTGATTCTGATTGGCTGGAAGATGTGAAATAATGTTTTGTGAGGCACATGCATAGATATATACATTAGATGTCGCCTTCCTTGTTGTTGTCTATTGGAAGGAATGCATCAATAGAGCCAGCATTTTGGAACAGGGTAGCGCTCCTTTGAAATTAATGCGGGACCAAGGTACAGTGGAGGACTGTGGCCATCCAAAGCCAGAGATATATACATATACACATATATCTATTATCAGGAGTTTTCCTGGATGTTAGAATGCAATTATTATTATTTTTTTATTACGAAAATTTTAATTTTACATCACTTTTCTACATTGATGGATGAGTGATCGCACTGGCATTCCTGACAAAAAGCTTGTGTTTGTGTGTACAGAAATATACTATCCACCTTTCCTGTTAAATTTGAACACCTCTCCTGCTTTCACTTCTCATACTGACGGAGGGAGCGATTCACTTGTGAATGAATCCCCCGTTATGAACGACTCATTCACTAGCCGACAATAATACAAGTTTCTGGCACCGCAGCATCTCGTTGTCATATTTCTTTTGCATTGTTTGCTGATTTTATTGAACAAAACTAGCATAAGCCGAGTGTTTAGAGCTACTTTGCCTTATGGAGAAGGCAGTAAGTGACTGTATTATCATCAATTACGTAACCTGTTGAACACAAAAGTTCATGACACACAAAAACGTAAAAATTTTGATCTTACTTATGCAATGTTCTGCCTTTGTGCTTTGTTTTCTTTGTTTGCTCGTTACTACACCTTTAGACAGCGCTAAAGTCCCGCATCTTCACGTAATAACACTGTCTTGACTAGTGCGGTTGAATGACACTTGTCCTGGGAGCACTGTACCAATGTGGCGGCGCTATTGACGCATGCTCAGGGTCCCTATGCGATATCTAGTGTATATATCTATGAAGCACATGTAGTTCCAGTTAGTTTTATCATTGTTTTAAATAAATGAGAAACCCTCAGACATTAGTAGCATCCATGGTAACTCAGTGACAGTTATCCGAGCCCTCATTCCTGTTCTTGAGGACATGGATGTGTGGTTCAGCATCAGCAGGAGCCAATGGAGATCAACCAACTTAGAAATATGTTCATTAAAAGCTATTGGATAACATCACACATGGTTTGAGAGCGCTATCTCTCTCTCTCTTTCTCAATTAGAATGGGGCCTATCTAACATGTCTTAGGCCCAGTTTACTCTTATCCGTTTTAGTTTTAAACTCCCTTTTAGAATGAAAACGGTCCGCATCCACACTAGTTTCTAAACTACTCTTCGTCTACATTACACCGCTGAAAACGCACATCACGTGACCACACACTCACACACTCTTGGATGCGCTGCACCATATCTACCCAGATGAGAGCTGTGCTCGAACTGTTCATCAATGATCTACCGCTAGATCTGATCTCACCATATTTGTTAAAGGTGAGATTTAATTAATCTTGTTGTCTAAATATCTAACGACATATTACCTGACTTTGGTCTTTTGAATCTATTACTTGTTCTCAGGTAACATGTTTTGACTGAGGTCAAAGATAAGTTAGGTTAATATATTAATCAATGTAATCGTGTACAAACAACCGTGTAAACCGTGTGATTCTGCACATTTGACTGATTGCTTGCCTTTATTTACTATATCATTTAAATTGATACGTTATACTTTTATACTGGCCACTATTAATTATTAAAACTGAAATTCAGTGAAAAAGACAGGGTATGTTTTGTATTTTCAATAAAAACTAAAGGAGGCAGTTATGTTAAAAGCTCTGTTTTGTAATAAATGTGCATGAAGATGATGGTCATATAAATATGTAGCTGCACGATGCCTCAACATTTTTGGTGTCTGTTAACTTGCTAATATCAAAATAAAAATAGGCAGTTCCCTAAATTATGTTTAGAGAGTGAAACAACTTAGCCAGGGTGATTTGAATGAGGTTATAAAGTACACCGTCGCCTTTGAAGATTTACCCGACGTTTGTTTTCCATATCAAACTTGCTAAGTCTGAACTTAGACGGAGAGCAAGACTATGTGTAGGCTACTTAATACTGAGGAAAAAAACCCAATCAGATAGGTGAATGTCTGCAGATGTCTATCTGAGACATAGCAGGAGCTTTTTAGAATGAAAACATTCAGCATTTCCAAAACGCTCCTTTTGGCATAACCATAGCAAAACATATGCATTTTAAAACGAAAACGTATGAGTTTAAACGGGGCCTTAGGGTCAGGACACACCAAGCTGACCTAAACAACTAGCAGCAATGAATGAAATCCAACTGTGACATCGGCTTGCGTTGGATTAAAGCTGCTCGAACACACCTAAAGAACGAAAGCCGACCGAAATGAAAACCATGTTCTGCACCTGTGCAAAAGAACATGGGTTTCTTATCTGTGGGGGCAGTAGTATGTTTTCTTGTTCCAAAAAATGAAACCAAACTTCCGATGTGCACAGGAAAAGCGTAAACTTTGCAAAAAAGTGTGAACTTTGCTTAAGCAAAGAAGCATTTAGTACCATTTAATTCGCTCCTGCAAAAATGTCTGAAAATCTTACGATCCACATTGTTTGCCATTATTTAAAAAATGTAGCAAAGTTATAGTCTGCCTCTTTATGACCCTTCTTGACTTAAATCGTTTACTTGCTATGTCACTTCACTACATCACACCCGCACTCTGATATGTTGCAGAATAACCAGTAAGGTGCTCTCTTCAGCCGATGGTCCAATTCTACATCCTGAATCGGCAGAAGCTCTGATCAAGCTCTGACGATAACCCAGTGACAATTGATGTGTGGAACACACTAAACCTACTAGCCAGAGACACAAACCAATGAAGCAGAACGACTGACAGTCAGCTTGGTGTGTCCCGGCCCATAATGGAAATTTTCACCCCAAATTTTTAATTACCTATAATTTACACACCCTCAAGCTTTCCTCTGTATATGTGACTTTTTTTCCTGTTAGAAGAACACAGTTGGAGTAGATTACAATTTTATCCTGGCTCTTCCATGCTCTATAATGGTGTGGGACAGTGGTTTCAAAAGCAAAGACACCACTATGGGATGAGAACAACCAAAGCTCATTCTGAAAACGTAGTCCCGCGGACGTTTCTGGAGACAGCAGAATACGTCCCGGGGGGTACGTACGGCAGCGTTTATTATTTTTTTTAAGCGAACGCTGCAGGGCGGTGTGACGCTGTTCCCTTTCACGCTTGCCTTACCTCCTTGTGAAGGGCTTCCCCGCTGCAACCCGTTTGTCCACTCAGCTCAGCGTGTACGTCGGCAGGCTCAAGATGCAGAGAGGACCCGACCACAGCGTCCGGTTTCAAGTCCGGGGAAGAGCAGTTCCAGCAATCAGGTAAGACAAAAACAGAATCCCAAAAATTAAGTGAATGAGTTACGTAACAGGGCGAGAACGCGGCGAAATCTGAAAACGCGGTAGAAAAAAATCAAATCAAATCAGGACTTTTATTTTTTGGACGGCTTTTGTAAACTGTTGCTATGGTTTAGGGAAGCGAGCGGGCGGGCGGGTCGATCGGTAAAATTGGTTGGGTTCAGGGAAGGAGGAGGGCGAGTCGGCCAATTGGCCGGTCGCGCAGTCAATCATACGGTCAGTCGGACAGCGGCCTCCGACGGGACGTATTCCGCGGAAAACGTCTCCAGAAACGTCCGCGGGACTACGTTTCCACAATGAGCCTGGGTTGGACGAGAAGCCGATGAAGAACAAGAAATCCAGTTGGCTTGGTGTTTAAGCCATGTGTCATACGTCATACATGTCAGTCACATATAACGTGTATTCGGCTGCCACTGGAAGTTGGTGATTGTAATTTATCATTTGAAAAATTGAAATATTTATCTTACACATCGATCTGCATGGAAGAGCCATGTAAAAAAGTCATGTAAGAAAAAAAAGTCATACAGACAGAGGGTTAAAGGCGAGTAAATTATGGGGTTATTTTCATTTTTGGGAGAACTATTCTCTTAAATGACTAAATTAACTGCAACTTTTCATCAAAACTTACTAGTTTTAACTTGTCTTGGCGGGCGAAGCAGTGGTGCAGTAGGTAGTGCTGTCGCCTCATAGCAAGAAGGTCGCTGGGTTGCTGGTTCGAGCCTTGGCTCAGTTAGCGTTTCTGTGTGTAGTTTGCATGTTCTCCCTGCGTTCGTGTGAGTTTCCTCCGGGTGCTCCGGTTTCCCCCACAGTCCAAAGACATGCGGTACAGGTGAATTGGGTAGGCTAAATTGTCCGTAGTGTATGAGTGTGTGTGTGAATGTGTGTGAATGTGGATGTTTCCCAGGTATGGGTTGTGGCTGGAGGGGCATCCACTGTGTAAGAACTTGCTGGATAAGTTGGCGGTTCATTCCGCTGTGGCAACCCCGAAATAATAAAGGGACTAAGCCGACAAGAAAATGAATGAATGAACTTGTCTTTGCAAATGACCATGGACGAAGCACAAGATAGTCATTGTTTTCTGTGAGTTAAAGGTTTCGCATTGTACATTTAAAATCCTTTAACTCTCCATAATCCAACACTTAGCAAACCATGATTAATCACTATTCATAACTTACATCACTACTTTCCACACCCACTGTATGTTGATCCTGAAACAACATTCTAATCAGCCAATCATAAATAAGAGGTATACGTTTACCGATTAGGTTTATGCATTTCTACATGATTGCCATCCAACTATTATTCCTCTCTGGTTTTGGGAATAATTAACAGTTATAGTTGGGTTTATGGGTAGGGAAAACGTATAGATTACATTTTCGAACAAAAATGATGTTTCAGGATCAACATCGACGTTAATTCAGGACCGCATTGGACTTGGCAAAATCATGATATGCATTTTCAAGACATGTACATTTGAATTATACTGAACTGTAATTAAGTCCACCCTAAACCATGCCATCAATCATGAACTTGACCATAAATATATTTCACCTCAATAGCATCAAAAGTGTTTTGAAATGTTATAAACCCATTTTATTCATTTGTGTAAAATTATTTGTTAAAAACTGAGCATTATACAGAAAATAACACATTTAAAAATTAAACTAATCAGCAGCATGCTGTAGGTATTGATATTAATTAAATTGTAGCATGTATCAGTATTGGTATTGTATCACATACGGAAAGAAAGAAAGAAAGAAAGAAAGAAAGAAATATTTATTTCACTTATCCGTAGTAACACTTAAAGATACAAAGAAACAAAAAGAATGACAAATTTCACTCATCCCTGGTAACGATTAAAGATACCGAGCAACAAAGAGAATGAAAAATGCATGGAAAAGAGGAGCAAGTGAGACATTTCCATTTGGAAACACATCCTGACGGAAGCGGTCCATCATGTAGTGCGGCAGAGAAGAGACGTACAGTAATAACGTGCTCGAGGGGAGAAAGAGAGCAATGGTGGATTTTACCTGACAACGCAGTCCCCTGCAGGAGAAAAGATGACATCCGCTATCTGAATATCTGACGGGACGTCCAATCACCTGCTGCTCTCAAATTACACCCCTGAAGACTGGCACATCCAGCTGATGAAATAAAGCTCCATCCTTCTAATTCACTCCCTGTGTAGAGTGTGTAAATGAATAAAGCAATGTAAGACAATGCAAGTGAAGAGGGAAACATATTTACAGTTGATGTCAGAATTATTAGCCCCCTTATTAACTTTTTTTCTTTTTTAAATATTTCCCAAATTATATTTAACAGAGCAAAGAAATTTTCACAGGATGTCTGATTATATTTTTTTTATTCTTCTGGAGAAAGTCTTATTTGTTTTATTTTGGCTAGAATAAAGGCCGTTTTTATTAAAAATAAAATAAAATAAATAAATACAAAAAAACATTTTAAGGTCAATTTTAGCCTCTTTAAGCTATATATTTTTTTCTCAATAGTCTATAGAACAAACCATTGTTATACAATAAGTTGTCTAATTACGCTAGCCTGCCTAGTTAACCTAATTAACCTTGTTAAGCCTTTAAATGTCACTAAGCTGTATAGAAGTGTCTTGATAAATATATTTGTATTATGCAAATAAAGCATTGTTTAATGAACTATGCACTAATTGACATACATTTCTAGCACAAAAAAACATGCACATTGGATAATACTGCATTATTAATATTATTATTATTGTTATTATTATTAATATTTTACGTTTTGTGAATATCTTATTAACTGTGCATTTATGGAAATGTTAAGTGAGTACAGCCATCTATTTTTGCAACCTTATATGATTCCAATCCATGTTCGTTTCCTTAAATTAGTAATAATTATCCTTTTCTGTGTGCTATATTTGATCTGAGAGCCGGAGGTAAGTCTGTTCCTTTGACGTCAGAATATGTGGATGTAGATCATGATTCATATGGAAAACATTTTAATGGCCTCTTTTAAAATGTTTTCTTTTATTCATTTGGAAGCTTAATATTCTGTGTGGATGTTCAAGTTTAATGCCAAGGTTATCTTGAATGCAAAAAAAAAAAAAAAATATATATATATATATATATATATATATATATATATTTATATATATATATATATATAATTTCCAGTGATGGGTTGCAGCTAAAAGGGCATCCACTGCGTAAAAAATACGCTGGATAAGTTGGCAATTCATTCTGCTGTGGAGACAAGATTGATAAAGCGACTATGCCAAAATGAAAATTAATGAATAATAATAATAATAATAATAATAATAATAATAATAATAGCACTTTGTTGTTGTTGTGTCTTGTCTAATATGTTTTATTAACACTTATATTTCATTTTTCATTTATTCTAGATTTATTTAAGCTTAATTTAACAAAAAAATTATAATAATGAATTTACTGTAAATACTTTAAAGTCATTACATAGTGCTACTGAAAGTTTGCTGAGGCCCCCTAGTGGACCTCGGGCCCTTGATTTTATGCGGTCAGATGTATACTCTACACAGACATACAAACAGGCAAAGAATAAGCTAGCGTATATTTTTAAACAAAATAAAAACTCATAAATAAATTAAATTGCATACATTTTGTGATTTTTTTTTAATAAAAAAAATCTAATCAAGAATATGTTTTTTGGATATTAAAATAGGTTACTGTGATTTTTTAAAATTTTTTTAACACACAAACAGCTTAAATTTGATAAGTATTGTATAAATGTAAAAAAAAAGAAAATAAATGAATTAATAAATGGCTTTAAACTGTTTGAATTAATAAATGAATGAATTATGATAATAATAATTATTATTAACAACAACAACAACAACAACAACAATACTTATCATTATTATTATTATTATTATTATTATTATTATTATCATTGTCTGATTCACCAGAGATCTAATCCTGGCAGATCGCTTGTAAAAACACATACTGCTAAAGAACTACAAATCCGCCGTAACATGGACTACAGATCCAGTCATGCACCACACACTCAGACCTGTTCCAGTAGTTGGCTGATTGCTAATACAACTGAAGCTGTTCAGAATTGATGACATGGACATTAAAAGCAGCACAGACACACACACACACACACGCACACACTAGTGGCTGAGTCTTGATATACTGATTGTGAACATTACAGCATGCCTTCCCTGCCTTGCCCTCCGTGTTTTGTTTTGTTTGTTTATTCCTGTCTGCTGCCTGCCTTTTTGATCATCCGCCTGTTTAATAAACCTGCCCCAGTGTTGATCATTTTATGATCATTTTATTTAATAAACCAACGTTTGGATCCACAATTTCTTTGTCAACGTCCATCATATTACATTAATAATAATAATAAAATTAACAATAATAATAATAATTATTATTATTACCATTATTATTATAATAATTATAATAATAATAATACTAATAACTAGAAAAGTAAACTTTATGGTGGCTTGAGAAAGTCTAAACGTTTAAAATCGTTTTAAAGTTTAAATGATTGAAGTAGTTAGTTTAAAACTAACTAAAGAACTAAGTTTAAAAACTAAGTTGTAAAACTAACTTTAAAACTAAGTTATACTGTAACTACATATAGGTTAGCACGTTTCTAGTATGGATTTGCATGTTTCTTACAAGACAGTTGATCTTGATCTGGGTGTTCTGAGTGGTGCTCTGTGGTTGTCAAGGCATTGCTTCTCAGTTGCTTGGCTGTTATAAGAGGTTGTTAAGGCGTTGCTAGGCAGTTGTTAAGGTTTTCTGAGTGGTGGCTAAGGTGTTGCTAGGTGGTTGCTAAAGTGTTCTGGGTCGTTGCAAAGGCATTGGTAGGTGGTTGTTAAGGTATTCTAAGTGGTGGCTAAGGTGTTGCTAGGTGGTTGATAAGATGTTCTGGGTTGTTGCCAAGGTGTTGCCAGGTGGTTGCTAAGGCGTTGCTAGGCAGCTTCTAAGTAGTTGTTAGGCAGTTGCTAGGGTGTTCTGAGTGGTTGCTAGGCAGTTGCTAAGGCATTGCTAGGTGGTTGCTAGGCAGTAGCTAAGGCGTTCTAGGTCGCTGCTAAGATGTTGCTAGGTGGTTGCCATGGTGTTCTAAGGGGATGCTAGGTGGCTGCTAAGGCATTGATAGGTGGTTGCTAATGCGAAACCGAAACCACCAGCACACTCTGTTTCTGTAGCGAGAGCTTTCCGTCACGTGAACATCCGGAAAGCTACGCACCCAGATGGTATTCCTGGATGTGTACTTAAAGCATGCACACACCAGCTAGTGGGATTTTTCACAGACATCTTTAACCTCTTGCTCTCTCAGTCTGTGGTTCCCACACGCTTTAAGACAGCTACTATTGTGCCCATACCAAAATCAGCAAAAACTACATGCTTGAATGACTGCCGTCCGATTGCTCTGACACCCATCTTCAGCAAGTGCTTTGAGAAGCTGATTAAAAAGCACATCTGCTCTGTACTGCCTGCTCACACTGACCCTTTGCAATTTGCATACAGGAATAACCGCTCTACTGATGATGCAATTGCTTTCACCTTGCACACTGCTCTGTCTCACCTGGAAACCAAAAACACATATGTGAGAATGCTGTTTGTGGACTACAGCTCAGCATTCAACACCGTAGTGCCTGCCAAGCTGGGGGTGAAGCTCCAGGCTCTAGGTCTTCACAGCTCATTGTGCAACTGGATCCTGGACTTCCTGTCAAGCAGACGCCAGGTGGTCAGAATGAACCACATTACATCATCCACACTTATCCTCAACACTGGTGCTCCACAGGGCTGTGTTCTCAGCCCACTCCTGTACTCCCTGTACACACATGACTGTACAGTCAAACACAGCTCCAATGTCATAGTTAAATTTGCTGATGAAACAAAGGTAGTGGGCCTTATCACCAATAATGATGAGACGGCCTACAGAGAGGAGGTGCACACTCTGATGCAGTGGTGTGAGGAAAACCACCTCTCACTCAACATCCGCAAAACCAAGGAGCTGGTGGTGGATTTAAGGAGAGAGAAGAGAGAACACACCCCCATCACTATCAACTGGACACCAGTGGAGAGAGTCAGCACTTTCAAGTTTCTTGGAGTACACATCGCTGAGGATTTGACTGCCTACACAGATGCAGTGCTGAGGAGGGCACAACAACGTCTCTGCTTCCTTGGGCATCTCGGGGGATTTGGAATGAACCCCCACATCCTTCACATTTTTCCGTTCTACCCCCGCACTGTGGAGAGCATCCTGTCTGGCTGTATCACCACCTGGTATGGAAATAGCACCAGCAGCAATCGCAAAGGCCTACATAGGATTGTGCGAACTGCTGGACGCGTAGTAGGAGGGGAGCTTCCCTCCCTGCAGGACATCTACTCCAGGCTGTCCATGAGGAAAGCCAAGAAAATTATCAGTGAGTCCAGCCACCCAAGCCATAGACCAGTGGTCGCCAAACTTGTTCCTGGAGGGCCGGTGTCCTGCACATTTTAGTTCCAACCCTAATCAAACACACCTGAACAAGCTAATCAAGGTCTTGCTAGGTGTACTTGAAACATCCAGGCAGGTGTGTTGAGGCAAGTTGGAGCTAAACCCTGCAGGGACACTGGCCCTCCAGGACCGAGATAGGTGACCCCTGCCATAGACTTTTCTCTCTGTTACCCTCAGGCAGACGGTTCCGCAGCACCCTCACTGCACACCATCAATATGTAGCATGCACTGCACTTTAACCAATCCATACTTGAAACAATACTGCCTACAACTTTGTGGACGTCTTTTCATTGTAAATATCGCTGTCAATTTCACATTGTCGCGGTATTTGTACTGTCTGTATTTTGTACTGTTTGGAGCCAGCACCTAAGCTTTTCACTTATCATAGTACACGTGCTGCTGATGATGTGACAATAAAAGTGATTTGATTTGATGTGTTGCTAGGTAATTGGTAAGGTGTTCTGGGTAGTTGCGAGGCAGTTGCTAACATTCATTAGCATAGCCCTAGTATAAATTAGCATGTTGCTAGCATCTTCCTAGCATAAATTAGCATGTTGTTAGCATGGTTCTAGTATAAATTAGCATGTTGTTAGTATGTTTATAATATGAATTAGCATGATGCTACCATGTTTCTAGTATGGATTAGTATATTGGTAGCATGGATTGATATGTTGTTAATATGTTCAATGTAAAGTCAGTGGCAGTTTTTTTTTATAATGGAAGTCTTTGGGACAGTTGCTAGGTTGCTGTAAGTGGTTGCTAGGGTTTGGCTAGTAAGTTCATCAGTGAAGTAAGATCATCAGTGATTGGCAGATTGGTAGTCTGAGTTAAATGAGCCCAACCGTAAGTTTGTATGATAGATGTATGATGATATGATAGGTTGCAAAAGTTATAAAGTCACAAAGTTTAGTTCAATGTTGAGCCAATGAGACTTTTCTTGATTTTTCCAGGACAGTTTTCAGAAAACCGTAAGTCTGATCAATTGGAAAAGATATAGCAACTTAATTCAGTATAGTTTGGAGTTAGTTTGGTGGTTGTATGGCCAAGGAAGAAGAATGAATGAATGAATAAATGAACGAACGAACTAACAGACGAATGAACGAACTAATGAATGAAAGAATGAAGCATTTGAGAGTGTGAAAAATCCATCTACATTCCATACCTATGTATTGAACTCTAAAGCGGCTTCAGAAATCTTTAATGCTGTACAGTTTATGTGCCAATATGACCTTGAACTCACTGTAAAAAGCATTCTAACAATGTCTCATATTAAACTTTTAACCACTGTATTAAGCTGACTGTAACAATATGAAGGCTGAGAAGAAGGAAGAAAATGGGCATTTTGCCTACTGTGCTGTTTCTTTCATCTCAGAAGCAGCATTTGGTTTTCTGGCAGTAGAAGTAATGTGTAAACGTCATAACCGCCAGTGCTTATGTTCTCTTGCACCTCCAGAGCTCTCTTTGATCACCGAAAGCTGTCATGCTTGTGTTCTTAAGCAATTACAGATGAAAAGCAAAAAAAAAAAAATGTATATTGAATTTGATTTAATTTCCTCACCTTGGTATCCAAAGTTGGAGATTACGACAAGCATGTAAATTATAATTAAATGTAACAAACCACAGACGAGCAGAGCCTCTTATGAATGATTCACAAGCACACAGTTGGCTTTTCTCCACTGAAGCCAGAGATACTTCACTGTACTCCACAATTACTGCTCATACTAATTATTATGGGTGACAAGCATGGCCTTTGAGTTTAGTTTTATATGCTTGTTATTCATTCACTATGGACATGAAAGATAATGTCTTATTAACAAACTGGGAAAAGGCTGCATGGACACTTAAAAAAAATTCTAGTAGAAGAAGAAGAGATACTTATCAAATTCAATACAATATTTGTAAGTCAATGAATGAATCACAACAAAATAAAGAAAATATGAGTGTATACATATGAACAAACGAAAAAAAAATTATTTGTATGCATTTCTTTCAGATCATAAAATATAAAATAAAACAAATTTTGTTTAATTTTACTTAATTGTATTTAGGGCAAAAACAAAATTTAAACAGTTAATAAAATGAACACACAAACTAATAAACACACCATTAAATAAATAAATAAACAAACAAACAAATGAATGAATATAAGTGTTTGAGAATGCTTGAGAAACTGTTCTACTATAATAATTGTTGATGAAAATAAATGATGTTCAACAAGATGTACTTGTGTTTACGGACTGTTTATTCAGTTAAACACAAATTTTTGAACTGTAGGCCTACACACTGTAAGCTTGAAACAGCGATTTTTGATCACCGTAATCCGACTGTAGTCATAACTGAACTAAACAGAAATGGAATTAAGACATGTAGAGTTTGCATACACTAGTGGCATCACTGAAGTAAACACCGCATTCAAACTATTACCACACCGCATTCAAACTATTACCATTAGTCATAAAAGACTTTTTGCCATATTTCCCGACAAGATCCACACACACGGCTGTCAGTAGGACACGCGCACACACATTGCAAAACGCAGATGTTTTTTTTCTTTCCATTTGGCGTGCGTTATTAAATTCCATAACACCAGACTTTATTCATTATTTGCTCTAATACCTGTTTGTCATGGGGCATGAATGAAATGTTTATGAGTTAAAGTGAAACTGCCGTATTGTAGTTTAAGTCATTGGGCTCTATTTTGACGATCCATGAGCAAATTGCAAAGCAAAAAAGCAATAAGGGAGTGTCAGAATACACTTTCACAATTTTAAGGACGGAAAAATTCGCTTTGTACTGTGGTGCATGGTCTAAAAAAGTTGAGCTTATTTTCTTAATCAGTTATAGGTGTGTTTTGAGAATTAACTAATCAGAGTCTCATATATATAAATACAGACAGACAGACAGATATGTTTTCCAAATGGACAATGCACTTTTCCAAATGGACAATGCACTTTTCTGAACAAGGAAGAACATTAAGTGCGTTAAAAGTCGTTGATCCACTTCTTCAAACTCACAGTTAATGGTTGAATGTAATGGTTGAATGAAACTTCATAATCGCCTTCAAGAAAAATCGTCCAAGATTAATCAGACATCATACCATTTAAACAGTATGGAAGTCCTTGACTGCCTACACAGATGCAGTGCTGAGGAGGGCACAACAACGTCTCTGCTTCCTTGGGCATCTCGGGGGATTTGGAATGAACCCCCACTTCCTTCACATTTTTCCGTTCTACCCCCGCACTGTGGAGAGCATCCTGTCTGGCTGTATCACCACCTGGTATGGAAATAGCACCAGCAGCAATCGCAAAGGCCTACATAGGATTGTGCGAACTGCTGGACGCGTAGTAGGAGGGGAGCTTCCCTCCCTGCAGGACATCTACTCCAGGCTGTCCATGAGGAAAGCCAAGAAAATTATCAGTGAGTCCAGCCACCCAAGCCATAGACCAGTGGTCGCCAAACTTGTTCCTGGAGGGCCGGTGTCCTGCACATTTTAGTTCCAACCCTAATCAAACACACCTGAACAAGCTAATCAAGGTCTTGCTAGGTGTACTTGAAACATCCAGGCAGGTGTGTTGAGGCAAGTTGGAGCTAAACCCTGCAGGGACACTGGCCCTCCAGGACCGAG
Source organism: Danio rerio (assembly GCF_052040795.2). NCBI lineage: Eukaryota > Metazoa > Chordata > Actinopteri > Cypriniformes > Danionidae > Danio > Danio rerio. Next base: position 9,849,687 of record NC_141031.1, read on the forward strand.
ATAGGTGACCCCTGCCATAGACTTTTCTCTCTGTTACCCTCAGGCAGACGGTTCCGCAGCACCCTCACTGCACACCATCAATATGTAGCATGCACTGCACTTTAACCAATCCATACTTGAAACAATACTGCCTACAACTTTGTGGACGTCTTTTCATTGTAAATATCGCTGTCAATTTCACATTGTCGCGGTATTTGTACTGTCTGTATTTTGTACTGTTTGGAGCCAGCACCTAAGCTTTTCACTTATCATAGTACACGTGCTGCTGATGATGTGACAATAAAAGTGATTTGATTTGATGTGTTGCTAGGTAATTGGTAAGGTGTTCTGGGTAGTTGCGAGGCAGTTGCTAACATTCATTAGCATAGCCCTAGTATAAATTAGCATGTTGCTAGCATCTTCCTAGCATAAATTAGCATGTTGTTAGCATGGTTCTAGTATAAATTAGCATGTTGTTAGTATGTTTATAATATGAATTAGCATGATGCTACCATGTTTCTAGTATGGATTAGTATATTGGTAGCATGGATTGATATGTTGTTAATATGTTCAATGTAAAGTCAGTGGCAGTTTTTTTTTATAATGGAAGTCTTTGGGACAGTTGCTAGGTTGCTGTAAGTGGTTGCTAGGGTTTGGCTAGTAAGTTCATCAGTGAAGTAAGATCATCAGTGATTGGCAGATTGGTAGTCTGAGTTAAATGAGCCCAACCGTAAGTTTGTATGATAGATGTATGATGATATGATAGGTTGCAAAAGTTATAAAGTCACAAAGTTTAGTTCAATGTTGAGCCAATGAGACTTTTCTTGATTTTTCCAGGACAGTTTTCAGAAAACCGTAAGTCTGATCAATTGGAAAAGATATAGCAACTTAATTCAGTATAGTTTGGAGTTAGTTTGGTGGTTGTATGGCCAAGGAAGAAGAATGAATGAATGAATAAATGAACGAACGAACTAACAGACGAATGAACGAACTAATGAATGAAAGAATGAAGCATTTGAGAGTGTGAAAAATCCATCTACATTCCATACCTATGTATTGAACTCTAAAGCGGCTTCAGAAATCTTTAATGCTGTACAGTTTATGTGCCAATATGACCTTGAACTCACTGTAAAAAGCATTCTAACAATGTCTCATATTAAACTTTTAACCACTGTATTAAGCTGACTGTAACAATATGAAGGCTGAGAAGAAGGAAGAAAATGGGCATTTTGCCTACTGTGCTGTTTCTTTCATCTCAGAAGCAGCATTTGGTTTTCTGGCAGTAGAAGTAATGTGTAAACGTCATAACCGCCAGTGCTTATGTTCTCCTGCACCTCCAGAGCTCTCTTTGATCACCGAAAGCTGTCATGCTTGTGTTCTTAAGCAATTACAGATGAAAAGCAAAAAAAAAAAAAATGTATATTGAATTTGATTTAATTTCCTCACCTTGGTATCCAAAGTTGGAGATTACGACAAGCATGTAAATTATAATTAAATGTAACAAACCACAGACGAGCAGAGCCTCTTATGAATGATTCACAAGCACACAGTTGGCTTTTCTCCACTGAAGCCAGAGATACTTCACTGTACTCCACAATTACTGCTCATACTAATTATTATGGGTGACAAGCATGGCCTTTGAGTTTAGTTTTATATGCTTGTTATTCATTCACTATGGACATGAAAGATAATGTCTTATTAACAAACTGGGAAAAGGCTGCATGGACACTTAAAAAAAATTCTAGTAGAAGAAGAAGAGATACTTATCAAATTCAATACAATATTTGTAAGTCAATGAATGAATCACAACAAAATAAAGAAAATATGAGTGTATACATATGAACAAACGAAAAAAAAATTATTTGTATGCATTTCTTTCAGATCATAAAATATAAAATAAAACAAATTTTGTTTAATTTTACTTAATTGTATTTAGGGCAAAAACAAAATTTAAACAGTTAATAAAATGAACACACAAACTAATAAACACACCATTAAATAAATAAATAAACAAACAAACAAATGAATGAATATAAGTGTTTGAGAATGCTTGAGAAACTGTTCTACTATAATAATTGTTGATGAAAATAAATGATGTTCAACAAGATGTACTTGTGTTTACGGACTGTTTATTCAGTTAAACACAAATTTTTGAACTGTAGGCCTACACACTGTAAGCTTGAAACAGCGATTTTTGATCACCGTAATCCGACTGTAGTCATAACTGAACTAAACAGAAATGGAATTAAGACATGTAGAGTTTGCATACACTAGTGGCATCACTGAAGTAAACACCGCATTCAAACTATTACCACACCGCATTCAAACTATTACCATTAGTCATAAAAGACTTTTTGCCATATTTCCCGACAAGATCCACACACACGGCTGTCAGTAGGACACGCGCACACACATTGCAAAACGCAGATGTTTTTTTTCTTTCCATTTGGCGTGCGTTATTAAATTCCATAACACCAGACTTTATTCATTATTTGCTCTAATACCTGTTTGTCATGGGGCATGAATGAAATGTTTATGAGTTAAAGTGAAACTGCCGTATTGTAGTTTAAGTCATTGGGCTCTATTTTGACGATCCATGAGCAAATTGCAAAGCAAAAAAGCAATAAGGGAGTGTCAGAATACACTTTCACAATTTTAAGGACGGAAAAATTCGCTTTGTACTGTGGTGCATGGTCTAAAAAAGTTGAGCTTATTTTCTTAATCAGTTATAGGTGTGTTTTGAGAATTAACTAATCAGAGTCTCATATATATAAATACAGACAGACAGACAGATATGTTTTCCAAATGGACAATGCACTTTTCCAAATGGACAATGCACTTTTCTGAACAAGGAAGAACATTAAGTGCGTTAAAAGTCGTTGATCCACTTCTTCAAACTCACAGTTAATGGTTGAATGTAATGGTTGAATGAAACTTCATAATCGCCTTCAAGAAAAATCGTCCAAGATTAATCAGACATCATACCATTTAAACAGTATGGAAGTCCTTAGGTTGAGCTTAAAACTCTAGGTTTTTCAACTAATACTTCACAAAATTACCTTCAAACCAAACTGGCTCTGTTCCTCCTCTTCTTCTTCTCCCCTAATATACACTCTGTGTCTCACCAGCGCCCTCTAGTTTCCATTAGAAATTTTTTTTTCTTCCTTTCATTATTCCAAAGATAAAAAACAAGTGACAGACATTGCATTCTGTTACAAATGCTTTATATTTATATCCTCCAATATCCATATATATATATATATATATATATATATATATATATATATATATATATATATATATATAATATATATATATACATACATACATACACACACACATACAAACATACAAATCCTTACTATTTTACCTCTTTTTCATATGTAAAGATATTTGCGTATTGCTGTACATACCGTCTGTATTAAGCATTGTGTAAGCGAGGCAACAAATGCGCTCTGCGCTGAACAATAGACCGGCCTATAATAGTTTCTCAACCTATAATAGTTTCTCAAAATAGCAACATGCCAGCAATGCGCCTCAACACGCCTCCTTTTTTTAGACCAGAACGCCTACGGGCACACATATGACCGCAAATGCATTTTCTATTTAAACAGCATTGCGCAAAACGTCAAAACGACTCTTGCGCCAAGCTGACACTAGCTAACAACAATTGCGTCACACCTAGCGCCGAGTGTTTGATAGGGCCCATCCAGAATTACAGAAAACTCTTACAGGAAAGCATTTCACATAAACACCTTAATTATATTATTGTCTATTAGGGCAATTAACTAGATTATAGATGTCCATTTAAATGTAGTCAGTAGTGTCTTCAAGGTAAGTGAAAGATCCAGAAGGGCATCCTGCTGATTTGATTCAGAAGGGCACTTTTTTTGTCAGAAGGCTCATCAGTCAGGTATACATCCATGCTAAAATATAAAGGTGAAAGTCATCATAGCTTGCATAGAATAGACCCAGCTCCCAACCCAGCTTTGAGAATAGATTAATGGCGATATTTTTTATCGCGCGATAAGAGTCTCGCGTAAATGCTCAAAACGACCCACCACTATTATCTATCTATCTATCTATCTATCTATCTATCTATCTATCTATCTATCTATCTATCTATCTATCTATCTATCTATCTATCTATCTATCTATCTATCTATCTATCTATCTATCTATCTATCTATCTACTTGCTGTTATTCCATTCAAATCACCTGAGACCTTCATTCATCTTCAGAACACAACTTAATAGGCCATGACACCGCTTTCGGTTCAAGTCTACCACTGAAAAAATGCATGATAATGGCCGTGAAGCTCCGTGATCAGAGGCAGGAGTAGGCATGGCCAGCAGAGCAGGGGAGAGGGTGGGGAGCGAACAAGTGTTATCCATCGGCTCACAAAATGAGACACAAACCGTGAGGAGACGCATGATTTTATAGTTTACAAAGGTAAAATGCAAAGAAATAAACAGTAATTTAATGCCCTGCTACATTTGTCATTTCATATACAGACAACCACAATTTATATAATTATAAAGATAATCACTATAAATGAGAACTTCTCCCTCAATCCCCGGGTCTGAATGCAGACTCAGTGCAGCAGTTTTTTTGCCCTTCCTGTCTAAATGTAAACGAACTCCACTAATAAAGGACAAAGTCCGCCATTCTCCGCTATACCCGTACTGCTCTCCCAACAAAAAAACTTGCTACACACAAACAGCTTTGCTGTATCTCCCCTGACAAAATCTTTGGAAAAAACATGCAACAAACCCTGTGGATCATGGAAACAAACACATACGACCCGTCATGAACAGTTTGCCTTCGGAAAGCATGCGCATTCATGAATAATTAAGAAGCCGACTCTTCTCATAGGATTATATATATATATATATATAACACTGTTAGGGGTAGGTTTAGGGTTGGGGTAGGTGTATAGGTGTTGACAATTAATAGATGTAGATGTTAATATCATGTGCTATATGTCACTGTGAGAGGTAGGTTTAGATCTCAAAAACATTGCAAAAATTAGATTTTTGTTTCCAGTGAAGACAGAGAGAAACTTGTTCATGCTTTTATCAGCAGCAGGGTGGATTACTGTAATGGACTCCTCAATGGCCTTCCCAAAAAGACAGTCAGACAGTTGCAGCACATCCAGAACGCTGCGACCAGGAATCTGAATAGAATCAAAAAATCAGAGCACATCACACCTGTCCTCAGGTCTTTACACTGTCTCCCAGCTACATTTAGAATAGATTTTAAAGTATTATTACTTGTCTATAAATCACTAAATGGCCTAGGGCCTCAATACATTACAGCTATGCTCATTGAATGCATACCTAACAGATCGCTCAGATCTTTAGGATGAGCCTGAAAATCCAAGAGTTCAGTCAAAGCAGGGTGAATCGGCTTTCAGCTATTACGCCCCTCGCTGCTGGAGTCAGCTTCCAAAAACGATCAGATGTGCTCCAACATTAGGCACATTCAAATCAAGACTGAAAACACATCTGTTTAGATGTGCCTTTACGAAATGAGCACAGTGCTATGTCCAGCAGATCACACTATTGTGTCTTTCTTTTCTTTTTCATTCTTTTATAACCTGTTTTAACACATTTTTATCTGTTTGAATAATTTTTATTACATATTTTATTTTATTATAATTGTCTCTTTTATTCCTGTTTATGTAAAAGCACTTTGAATTGCCACTGTGTATGAAATGTGCTATATAAACAAACTTGCCTTGCCTTTAGGGTTGGGAAGGTATAGATGTTAATAGCACATGTTATATTAGTAGTGAGTGGTAGGGTTATTGTGGAGATAAGACTTTAATACGACTTATTTCCATTGCAACAAGTATACCTATTGTAAACATACTGTGATATTTGAGCTTTTTATTATTACAGTTGAACCACTAAAGTCACATTGAATGTTTTGGTTTGACAATGTTATTATTATTATTTATTTATTTTTGTCATTTTTTCTTCACATGGAATGTTTTTGGTTCCTTTTCTGGACCTTGAATGTCTTAAGAGCATTGCAGTCTATGGATAATTCGAGATCTCTCAGATATCATCTAAAATTGCTTAATTTGTGTTCTGAAAATAGCAGAAGCTCTCAGTGGATTGAAACAACACGAGAGTAATAACATAATATGCAATTTCATCCCTTTAATAGCATGTTGCAATGAATGATTAATTAAATAAATAAATAAATAATCTCTAATATCCTGCTACCCCCCCACCCACCACTTCCCGCATATGCATTTTACATATACTCATTTAGTTTAGTCAATCAGTGTATCTCAGAGATAATATACCAGAACTGAATGCTTGACATCTTCGAGAGTCACGACTCTGAACATTTGTAATTACACCTTCACAAAACAATGTGATGATGTGTTAATCAGCGGAGAGCCGTCCAGACAACCTTGTTTAAATACACTGTGATTATGGAAGGTCATAAAACACTTGAAGACAGAGAAAATTAGAGAAACGGCTGATCAAACAGAAGGAGGAAATGAAAGCGGTTATCAGAGGTAAACTGTTTGATGTTTGAAAAGTACATCATAATGGGAAATGGCAAAGTGCTGTCGAACAAGGCTTGGAAATTACACTAAAAGGTTCTGTGAGTGTCCGTCATCACCAACTTTTCCAGTTATAAAGTCATTTGTGGCTTGATGAACTCATTCCTATCTCAATCTTACTTCAAATTCCCTGAATTGTCAGTAAATTTCAAGGCTATCGTCTGTTAATAATTTGAGTTTAATATCTGCCAACTAGAGCGAATTTCACAAACATAAAAAAGAGTCTCTAATCAGTGTACAGTAGTTGAACTTGTCAGATCAGTTGACTGAAGCAACACTGCATAAAAACGCACGGCATATCAACCCAAAGCCCTACGCTTAAAATTATCTGCAGTTATTAAGGCTATACATCTTTTATCAGCAATCAAGTTCATTAAAATGCTTAACTTTAATGTATACAGGTAGATCTCACAGGACTGTTAAAATTAAACACTTCTAATCAACCCCAGGCTTTTACTGTACTATATTTAACTATTCAAAGTTCTGCTGCTTTAAAATGCATTTTCATCTTATAGTTCCCTCTTTAAAACTTTTAAAAGTTCATCCGCTCATTAGATGAATAGAACTGAAAACTGCATATCAAGATCACACAATTTCTACTCCCTGCAGTTACACCAGAGATATGAACATGGAATACTGTAAGAGGGTGTAGTTATGAATCAGCTTCATTATGCATCTTGAATTTCTTTAGTAAACCAGCAAACAGTCCAACAGACCTAGGTCCAATTCTAATTCTACTCATCACTTATCCCAACCCTTTTCACATAAATGGTTAGAAGTGTCCTAATTCTCTTTAGCTTGAAGGTGTAGGGCTAAGTGGAAGGGCTAGATCGCCCTTAAAACAAATATTTTCCAGGACCACCCTTGAAACGTAAGGGTATGGACATGTGCAAGAATACACCAGTTACAACAACAACATGGCTGCACACACGAGTAACAAGATCAATCAATTGAATGGTCATAATCAGTGGTTTTCAGCTGATAGATATGGGTCAGTAGGGACCTTCTGTGTCAACTAGTAGGCTAAGAAGTCTATCATCCATCCACATGGTTAATCAGCTATAGATCACATATGGCTGTGGCAGGAAGTTAATTTTTTATTAAATTTCCCATTAATTGTACGGTATTAACCATCACAATAATGCAAAAACAGATCTGAATCTCGAGTCTTTTCTATTAGTATAGCTCAATAACCATGTGGATGGATGATAACAGCCTTCTAAACCTACTATTAGGCACATAAGGCCCCTACTGGCCCATATCTATCAGCTGATAACCACTTATAACGCCCATTCAATCAAGTAATAATATTGGAAGCAGGTGCACAATTGTAAAATATTTGGGCATTTTTAAGAATGTTTACAACAAATAAACATAAGTTTTAATACATTCATTCCTTCATTGACGTTTTAAGGTTATGCTTAAAAACAATCGCTAAATTAATTTGCTCTATATAATCCATAATAATAACTACTGTATAGTAGTCCCACAACATGTTTTAAAATGTATCACTTGAATCCCCTGGCAGAAATGTCTGGTGACTGGAATTAGCTTTTTTAAAGTGTCTGGTATAACTTCAATGTTGTTTTCTTGTGTTTACTGTCCATACAACCCAAGGTCATTCTGAAAACGTAGTCCTGTGAACGTTTCTGGAGACCGCGATGGAGACACGCTCTCTGACTGACAGCTCACCTCCATGTAAAGGGCTTTACCGCTGCAACTAGTTTGTCCGGTTAGCTCGTCGTGTACGTCGGCGAAGTGGAGACCCGGAGGGGAGCCGACCCCGAAGATGGCAATGACTGGGTTCAAGTCCAGGGAAGAGTGGTTCCAGAAATCAGGTAAGACAAAAACAGAATTAAAAAAATAAAGCGATCGAGTTCATAACAGTGCGAGAATGTGGTGAAATCTGAAAATGCGGTCAAAATCAGACGAGGGCTTTTCTTTTTCTGGACCGCTTTTGTAAATCGTTGCTTGTGTTTAGGGAAGGAGGTGAAGGAGGAGGAGAGTGGGTCAGCCGATTGGCCGGCCGCCCAGTCAATTATTCAGTCAGTCAGACACACGGTCACTCGACAGCGGCCTCCGGGGCCTTTGCGCGAGAACAGCACGAGTGCGAACGGTGCTCGCGAGAGGTATTTGAAAGGGCGCACAGCGACCTCTTGCGAATTCGTGAAGAAAAAAACTTCATAAATACGTACCTCCAGGGACGTATTTTGCGGTTTCCAAAAATGTCCAAGGGGCAACGTTTCCAGAATGAACAAGGGTTGGTACATACAGTCACGTACTTATTGCCACATTGTTTTGATAACAAGATATTGTTGCTTTTGGCAATTTCCTGACAATAAATAGCAAATAAATCACTGTTAGCCACGCAATTCCATAAAAAGTTTGCGACGACATTTACCCATTTTTTAGGGTGAGTGACATCCCTTTTCTTTACGCTCTTTTTTTCAAAGTCCAAAGAGAAAGAGTAGAGGTAAAAAAATAGAAACAGGATTGGGCCTAAAGCCTGGTTTATACTTCTGCTTTGAGAGATCGGTGTGACCCATGGCGCATGCCTTGCGTGTTAACGTGCATTTAAACTTCTGTGCGCTTTTTGTGTTGCTTTGCAATAACAACTCTGAAACGCTAGCGGGCAGTGAGGTTCTTATGTTCCTCTGTATCGAGTTTCTTTGCTGGTGTTTTGTATTTTTTCAACGCTACCTTGATGTAGAAGTAGCTCAAACTCTCTCATTTTTGAGGCAGGAACCGGCGGATGTGCAACAACTTTTCAGTTTCCATCTGGAGCTCTATCATAGGACTCGACACTTGTAAACACTCGCTCTAACTGGTTCACGCGGCTTTTATCCCGCCCATACTCGCCAGTGCTATACCAAGCTGACCGTCATTATGACGTGTAGTTATATTTTTTAAAGGTGTGTGTCAATGTCGGCGACGACCACGATGAGGGCTATGCAACCATGCGAAGGCTGTGCTGGAACATAAGTGTGCGCTTGACACAGACGTATAAATCAGCCTTAAATGAACAAAACCTTATTTATGTTTTAATTGATTATTCTGTCATTGTTTACTCACGCTTTACTTGTCATAGGTCTGTTTTGAGTTTCTTTATTCTATTAAACACAAAATAAGTTATTTAGGAAATACACTCACTTCCATAGTTATTGTTTTTCCTATAGAAGTGAACGGTTGCCGGTTTTCAAAATGTATCAAAATAACTTATTTTGCTCAACATAAAAAACAAATAAACAATTAACTCATAAAGGTTTGGAACCATTTGAGGTTGAGTAAACAGTGAATAAATTCATTTTGACCCAGGCTATCAATTTTTCCATATAACATGGACGTATCTGTGCAGTAGCACAAAGCTCATTAATTGTAATAACAATTAAAATATATATATATATTAACATAATTCGTTACATTTTGTTACATTTTGAAATTCAAACGGGTTCAATTTGAGCAATTTTACTATAATTTTATGTCATTACCATGAGTTCATTTCAGTTCAGGGGTTTGAGTTTGGTGAAGAATGGTTCCAGAAAGTGGGTAAGACAAAAGTCAAAGAAAGAAAATTAACAAGTACATAACAAGGTGAGAATGTGGTAAAATCTGAAAACATGGGGAAAATCAGGCTGCCGTAAAGGCTTTTCTTGTTCTGAATTGCTTTCTATTGGATTTAAGGAAGAGGGTGGGCGGGTCAATCAGTGCTTTTTAAAACACTGTTGGTTGGATTTGGGGAAGGGGGAGGGTAGAGTAGTGATTGGTCAGTCAGTCAGTCAACAGTGGCCTCTGATGGATTTATGTGAGAACAGCAGGTGCGAATGGCACTCTCTAGAGAAATTTGACATCTGAAAAAGTGTACATATCGGCCTCTGGCGGATTTGCGAAAAAAAAATAGCTCCTGGGATGTATTTGGCTAAGTCCAGAAATGTAAATAGGGGTAAGTAATCAGAATGAGCCAGGGTTGTGATATTCTTATACTTAATCTTTATGATTGTTAATTGTTAATAACTATGAGTGCAACATCAATTCATTCTTGTGTCTTACACAACACCACCTTGAGGATTAAAAAAATATTGCACTCCATCTTGAAGAGGATATACTTTTGACTTCTGTAACATTTGTTTTTCTGGTTATATTGTTAATAAAAATGACAGAGAAATACTAACCATGCCTTCACAACACCACCGGCAATAGCAGCATCATTCTCTTCACCAACCCTGCCACAGATGCTCTGATGACCAAAGAAAAAAAAGTATTTACAAAGACATGACAATGGCAACATTAAAAAACAAACAAAAAAAAAGCTTACATTTTGTAACCATTTTCAGTTGCACCAATGCTGTAGTTGTGTAAATGAACAGGCATAATGAATAAAGATTTTGGCTGAAAATGTTGTAGTGTAAACGGGCCAAAAATACTGTCTAATGACATAAACCAATTAAAAGCCATATGTGTGGTGAGGCAGTTTAATTTCAATATGCAGTTTATATGAGACATCAATAAGCCTTGGTCCTAACATGAAGATTCATTTGTGCGTAGCTTACATCACAAAAAAAGAAACTCAACACAGAGATAATCAACATATGCTTCAGTTTGCTTGGAAACTAAGGCTGCATTTACACTGCAGATCTTGATGGTCAATTCCGATTTTGTCACTGTATCCATTTTTTTTTTTTTTTTTGCTGACCCACTTACATCATCTTTGAAAAGTGACTCGTTTCCGATTGTCTGTATTTCCACAGCAATGGCCAGGGAAAAAAAGAGCTTGCACTCACTGACAGCTGTTAATAAAAGAGCGCCTTTTTCTCCGTTCCTGTATTTAATGGATTAATTATTAATTATTAATTATTTAATGGATTAATTTTTTGTTCTTTTTGACAGGTTGTTTTACTATAGTTTATGACAGAAAAGTTCTCATTTGGCCATCTTCTTTTAATCTAGGCCTTTTAAACCAATAGGCATCTTAATGTAATGTCCATGGAGGGATTTATGCCAGTGTTGTATGCAGCAGTTTTATATTAGTTTGTATTGGTTACGTGGCAGATATTTAGCTCTCTCGCTCACGTTAACATGCTTAAATACCTGTGCTATATGACAATATCCAAAACATCAGACTTGACGTCATTCGCAGCGGTGTTTAATGACGCGTGACTCGCATTGACAGGTGAAAATCCAATCTACCTGCTTAAGCAGGTCGCACACCAGAAGCGCCATGTATTTTAGAATTCTAAACATAGGTTTCTATCAGGATACACACACCGGCGACGCAAATCGGCGGCTGTCGGCAGCACCCGGCGACGGCTCAGGACGCAGTTCATTTTTCAGCCGCGCCATCTGATTAGTTTCATGTTAAATATCATTCGAATGTGCGCGTCTGGTGTGTGATACTTTAAACTGTCATGTACGCGCCGTGTCGCGGTGCCGAGCGGCGCTTCTGGTGTGCGACCTGCTTCACACTGCAGACACGAGAACACAGAGCCGATTCATATTGGATAAATTTCCACATATAAACAAGGCCTGAATCTGATTTGAGTAAATTGGAATTCAGATGATTTTTCCTGCTTACACATACATGGGCCATATCTGATCTGTGCCACGTGGGAGAAAACGCAGCAGCACAAGTGGCCTTAAATGAACCTAAAAGAGCACATATCACTCCGCTACTCATCCGTTTGCACTGGCTGCCAGTTGCTGCTTGCATCAAATTCAAAGCTCTGATGTTTGCTTACAAAGCAACTTCTGGCTTTGCTCCTTCTTATCTGCTCTCACTTCTGCAGATTTATGTGCCCTCCAGAAACTTGCATTCTGTGAATGAACGTCGCCTCGTGGTTCCATCCCAAAGAGGGAAGAAATCACTTTCCCGAACTCTCGCATTCAATCTGCCCAGTTGGTTGAATGAACTCCCTAACTGCATCAGAACGGCACTCGCTGTCTTTAAGAAACGACTAAAAACTCAACTATTTAGTCTCCACTTTCCTTCTTAATCTGCAATTGCCTCTCTGGCTCCACCGCTAACTGTATTACAGAAAAAAAAAATAATAATAATAAATTAGTAATGTTTTGCTTCTTACACTTTACATACCTGAAACTTGCCTACAGCACTTATTCATTGTTAATTTTATAGTTGTGTAAATTGCTTCCTTGTCTTCATTTGAAAGTCACTTTGGATAAAAGCGTCTGGTAAATGACTAAATGTAAATGTAAATTTTTTTTTTAAATTGAGTCACTTGAACCATACAGTGTAAATGGAGCTTAATATAATGTAGTGAGAGACTGTATTGTGTGTGTTTGCGTTTGTGTGTGCATCAAGCATGTTATTTATCTGTAAAGTGTGAATTTTGTAATAGTGTTGAAACACGTGGTAAAAATATGAAACTGAAATTATAAAGTTAAAAGAAAAATGAAGGAAAATGGACATTCAAATATGCTCTCTAAAGGTTATACTAGGGAAAAAAATCAATAGACATTAATACACATTTATTTTATTTCCTAAAGGTTACTGATATAGCAAATATGAGTTTTTTTTTTTTTCTTCCGGTAGCTAGACACGTACGTTGACACACATGTACTTGAGATGCAGAGCGGAGTTGACTACGACAACAGGATTTGAGTCTGTGAAGAATGGTTCCAGAAAGCAGGTAAGACAAAAACAAAAGCTTAAAAATAAAATAAACAAGTAAATAACAGGCTGAGAATGTGGTAAAATCAGCACGTCAATCAGTCGGCAATAGCTTTTGGTAGATTCAAGTTAGAGGAGCAGGCGCGAACGGCACTCGCAAAAAAAATTCTGAAAAGCATAAACTGAGGCCCCCTCTGGTAGATTCAAGAAAATAAAAACTGAAAACTCCTGCGACATATTTTGCACTCTGCAGACATGTATATAGGGGTACATAATCAGAATGAGCCTGGGTTGAACAAACCATCTAACATTATGTGGTTCAGCATCATAGATTTATACACTAGATATCGCATATGGACCCTGAGCATGAGTCAATAGCGCTGTCACAATTGTACAGTTCTCCCAGCACTAAAGTCATTCAACTGCATTAGTCAAGACAGTGCGCCAACGTAAAGATGCGGGACTTTAGCGCTGTGTACAGTTGTAGTAACGAGCAAACTAAAAAAAGCACAAAGGCAGAACATTTCATAGGTGAGATATAGTTTTTTACGTTTTTGTATGTATATAATGATAATACAGTGTCTTACTGCACTGACCCTACGGTAAAATAGCACCACTTCGCACTAAATACTAGGCTCATGCTAGTTTTGTTGAATTAAATAAGCAAACAATGCAAAAGAAATATGACAAGATACAGCGGTGCTAGAAACTTGTATTATTGTCGGCAAAGTAAACGAATCGTTCATAACGGGGATTCATTCACAATGAATCGCTCCCTTCGTTAGAATGTGAAGTGAAAGCAGGAGTGGGGGTGTATTTCAGGACATCGATTAGATCAAATTTAACAGGGAGAGAGGATAATACATTTCCATTCACACAAACGCTTGCTCTTTGTCAGCAATGCCCGTGCGATCACATCCATCAGTGTAAAAAAGTGAGGTAAAATTATAATTTTCGTAACTTAAAACAAAAAAATTTGCAAATCTAAACTCCAGATCACACATATACATGTATCTCTTGCTCTGGATGGCCACAGTCCTCCACTGCAGCTTGGTCCCGCATTCAAGGAGCGCTACCCTGTACTAAAGTGGCGGCTATATTGACGCATTCCTTCCAATAGACAACAACAGGGTAGACGACCTCTAATGTAAATATCTATGGTTCAGCACCAGGATATTTGACAGAGTCAACAAAAAGGCTGAAAAGTGTGTTCAGTGTGATCGGCCCATAAGGCCACATAATTAGCATTTTTACAGTATAAACATATTATGTCTATGTACCTGTGTGTGTTGGTGAAAAAAAAAAAACACAAAGTGTTGACTGGAGTGTTAAACATTTAGACAGCATAAATCTATTTTAAACAAAACAGTTAAAGAAAGACTGATGTAAGTTGAGCTTGATAAAATCATTTATTGTGCTCCAGAAGATTAAATCCTATTTAACCAGAAAGAAAGACAAAATGACAAATAATCTACATCACATCAACCCTTTGTAGTTCTTGACAGCCATTTTGATCTTCTTTCAAGGTTAGCCAGTAGAAAAGAAACACATAATGAAATTTGGTTGCTGTTTGTAAGAAAATGGCCCTCAGTCTTGCATTACATTCAGTTACAAGGCTTGTCCTGGCATGTGTGTATGTGAGTGTATGTGCATGTGTTTGAAGAAACATACTGAGCTGTGGAGATCTTCCCAATTACAGTTGAATACCATCTTTCTTCTTAGTACATGTGCACCATCGGTGTATGGTTCATTAAACTTGAATATCATTCAAAGGAGCTTCCTTTGCTGTGGGACACCTGGGCAGGTTGACTTTGCACATGCATACCTGCAGACTCGGGGCTGGCAAACAGAGCAGAGGGATGCTCTCTCTGGCCCATTTGTACGGTGTAGAGTTGTCATTGGTGAAGGCAGAACAGAGAGGCGAAGCCCAGAGGAGATTGTGTTCTGAACCGGAACATGTTGTCAGGGACAATGTGTGTCAGGAGTTGGCTGATCAGGAGAAGATCAGCACAGTTCTTTCAATCTTGTTCCCTTCCTTGGCTTCCCTCATTAGTTCGCTGCCACTAGCTATTCACTGGGGCTTGGATATTCACTCCCAAAAGCCTGCATTTGACCTCCACACCAACCAGTAATTAGTTACAGTGAGATGTAAAATACAGTATCAAAAGCAGGATTTTGAAAATGAACTCTGAATTCTTCTCAGGTCAAGGCTGGCTAGGACATAAACTTGCAGTACATAAAAATATAGGTTTTAGTTTATATCACTTCTCATGTCATGTTTGATTGGGGCACAACATGAAACACTCCACTTGTTATGTAAAGCCACATTTTTACAAGTGCCCTAGAGTTTTACCATTTTTAACCCATTCAGTCAATCTGGAGATCTGGTTGCAAGCACTTATAGCTTAGCATGAATCATTGAATCGGATTAGACCATTACTATCTTACACAAAAATTCCAAATAAGCGATTTGATAATGTTCAAATTTAAAGCAATGTTGTATGCTAATCTAAAAGACCTTTCGCCAGGAGAGGATGAATGTCGCATGAATATCATCTGAATAGTGTGGTGGTCGGGAAGTGTAAAACAGTATCACAAAGTGTGAAACACTTTTACGAAGCTCGAGACGAATTCACAATTTGTCTAAAAAAATTTCACTTATCATAATGACATAGGAAAACACGATTTTACCAAGGATGAAACAAATTTATATTTTAGAAAATTAACAAGACACAAAAACATTTTTACCAGTTCCAAAACAAATTTACAACGACAGAGTCTTTATGGAAAGGGAACGTACACAGCGGAAGTGATGTGGAATGTATCACACACCAGAAAATATGAGCTTGTGTATGACTTTGTAGACATACTATAAAAATCATGGTTTGACCAACTGCGATAAAACATCAGTCTCTCATTCAAAGCTAATCTGAGAAAATATCAGCCAGAGAGTTTGTACCAACATGTAAACGCGAGTACGTGGAAACAAGTTAACTTGAGTCCATAACCAATGTACGACATATATTGACTAATCTAAAAATGACCACGACGTGTAGTCCTAAATATCTCAGTTAGATAGGTCGATTGATACTCGTGCTGAATAGGGTTGGGTACCGAAATCCGGTGCCATTATAGCACTGGTAAATTTGTAACCAGTATGTACCGGATCAAATCAGCATATGAATTTCGGTGCCTAATTTCGGTGCCACTGGTGCTGCAACAGGGACTTAAGAAGCATCAAATGGGTGCATCAAAGGCACACATAGGTACGCGTTGTCGCACCATCCCTAAACATTTAATCCTAAACAACTTTGAGGAATACGGACAGGCGATGTTAGGCGTTTGTTCTTGTTGCTTAGGGAACGGACGCACACAACGCATGCAGTACAGCGCATTCGTTGAGCAAGAGTGACTCTCTTTAGATCAACACGCACAATCGTGTTCATCAAACTTGCTTAAACAAAGTGTTCTAAAGCGTATTTTACAAGCATGATTCTGACACAGCAACGTGAAGCAGATGCTTTACAAAAGTTGCGTGTAAGGGGGAAACATGTCAAACTTAATGACACATTTGAGGGCTCAAAGGCAGAGCTGTCACATGCACTCGATCTCTCGGGCACTCACTACCTCTGTCAGTGACTGTCAGGAACTAGTGCCTAGTTCCCCGCATTCGTCAGAGGTTGACCCCCAAATTGACAAAGGTAATAGTGATTTTAACACTTTTAATATAGTGTAAATAGTTTTACGTTAGGAAATGCAGTATTGAATTTACAAACAGTCGCCAAGTACCAAAGAACAGATGTAATACATTGATCAGATGTAGTTTTCAGTCACTCTTATACAAGTCATATTCAACTTGTTTAGTTTTGCCTTCATTCATTTTTGATTTCCGTCATCAACACATGATTTATTTACAACACATTTTTAAACATAATAGTTTAACTAACTAATTTCTAATATCTACTTTTTTATCTTCCCCATGGTGACAGTCAGTGCAGAACATTTTACTAGTTATACATAACATTTTCTTTGGTCTAGAACCACCACTGACTATAACATGTAAGCCAGGATCATGAAAGGAACATTCAAAAAGCAACTCAAGTAAACACTTTGATCATGTTATTGTCTTATTCAGATTAAGGCAGATCATTAGATTACGGTCAACCATGTAAACATAGTTACCAGCCCCAACCCTAGAAAAAAGGAGTTCAGTAATTTGATGACAGCCTTTCCACAGGTTAGTAGTAAGCTAATGTAATTTTATAATGCAAATCTTAAATTCATGCTAACCAACAACTGATCAAAGGAAATATATTAATGCAATTTAAATATAAAAAATATGAATTGATGTTTACTTTAAACATTAATTATATTGTTCTATTAAAATTATTTTTTAAAAGATTTTGTCAAATAAAAGATTTTTCTAGAGTCATCCACCATAATTTTGTGGCTCAAAAGTATCGGTTCAGGCACCGGTATCATTTTAAAATGATTGATTTAGCACCAGTCTCAAAATAACCCCAAACGATACCAAACCCTAGTGCTGAACCTTCGAATCTTGTTGATAACATGTAAATATAATTATTTCTTCACGTTAATTTTGGTTATATACTGTTCTGCCACAAAAATATTAAATCAATAATGTTTACAATGACACTGATACAAAGTAATAAGACTATTTATTTGGTATGTGTATGTTTTGTTGCTGTGAAAAAGTGCCGAATCTACCAATCTGCAAACGTGAGTAGATTACATCTGGAAAAGGGTCACCAGTTAACACAGAAACCAGTTAAACTGTAACACCAGTTTCATTCAGTTTACTTTTAAGAGTTCTCAAGCAGATGTTTACACCATGTAGACTTGACATCATTTCCACGATTACAGCGTACAGTGCCCTAGTTAAAAAAAAAAAAAAAGTAACAAATTGATGAAGTATGTCTGTTGTTTCCATCTGGTCTGCGTCCTTTAGAAACTCCAAACATGGACCACACGTAAAGCAAAACTATGTTAAGCTGCTCATGTGTTTGCCACGCAACAGGCAAAACAACCCTTCACCGCAGTCCATATTCGGTTACTTTACGCCATGATCTTCACAACATTAGTTTACCACGCTCACCACCAACGAAAACAACAATTTTCCCTGTGTCACTTCCAGTTTGTGATACATTCCCTTTCTGTAAAGAATCTGTCGTTGTAAATTTGTTTCAGGACTGGTAAAAGTGTTTTGCATCTTGCTATTTTTATTTTTTTTCTAAAACGTAAATTTGTTTCGTCCTTGGTAAAATCGTTTTTTCTATGTAAAAACTGCATTATGATAGGTAAAAACATTTTTCAAAATGTAAACTTGTCTCGAGCTTTGTAAAAGTGTTTCACACTTTGTAATGTTGTTTTGAGCTTTCCGGCCACCGTAGAATGGGTTTTAAAAATGATAAAAAAAAAAAAAAAACAGTGGAGTGTTCTTTTAACATGTAGTTGCTGACCAGGAGGATTTGCACAAAAGCAAAAAATAGACCATTGGTTTGTGAGAACCAAATCACCAATCTATTGCTTCTTTCGTATATCTTACATTACATGCTGAGGGAAAAACATGTTTATCTTCATGACAAAGTTTCAGTCAAATTTTCCATAAGTAAAAATATTCTCCAAAAAATCTCAAGCGTCACCCTGAAGTGACAACTCAGGGAAAAGGAACAAAGGGTTAGCATGTAGTTTGCAATGTGACAAGGCTCTGAGAAAGTGAATCATGAATGCTTTGCGATTCTCTTACTCTTGCCGGCTTCAATGGCCTCGTAAGATCAGAAGGCTCCAAAATGTACTCTCTCATCAGGGGTGCTCCTGTCATTAGTCTGGGATTCATTGGCGTTGATCATTAGCTTGTAGCATGTTGCGTAACAAGGCTTTGAAAAAGTAAAATAATCAAGGATGGATAAAATCAGCAATTATAGAAAGATTTGCAGGTGAAACTGGCTTTTAGCACTACGGATACCGACTTTGAGCACTTGCTCTGGGTATGAACCGACAAAAGTTTTGCTATCTTTTCCACCTTGCTCATTTGTCTGTCTGCTTTCTTTCTTTCTATAGCTAGCTTTAAGCGGTATGATCAAGGGTTTCGTAACATCAGAAGCCCTCCTAATACACTCTTTCATCAGGGGCCCTCCTGTCTCCAGTGTGGGATTCGCTTGTGATGATCATTCAGGGAAAGTTCTGGGTGAGAGGAGACCAACGCAAATCTCCAAGTTGTACAGAATAAATCCCTGTGTTGGTCACCGGTTGTTCAAAGCTGCGTAGGGGACTGCCTCATAAAGCACCGAAAATAAAAATAAAATGAGAATCAAACATTACAGTGATGACATTTTCTAAAGTAGGGTGTTTTTGACTATTAGCAAGAGGTGAAAATAAGAACAAAACAATGTATTATAACTGAGACCAATGAGCAAATCAAAGAGTACATTTATCGTCCCACACAAGGGAGCTCAAACAACAAGTGATTCACCACTATTAAAAAGTTTTACCAACACACATGTACAAAACTAGTCCTTATAACCAGGTTCACTCAAGCTATTTGCAAATGCAATCTAGTTAGCATATCCCCACCCCATCCCGTTACCATCTTCAGAACCCACCATTGTCCACCCTTCGTCAACATATTCCAATTCCTCCCGTGAGCCAATGTTTCCGTGAACAAATCCGAATGGGGAAGAAAATGATTTTTCGTTTGTTTTAAATAATGACTTAATCAGCAGAACAGCCACCAAGCAGATAAATTGTCATGCGCGTCGTGCTAAAAATATCCAGCCTCCCTTTGAGTCCACCAGTTTCAGTATAGACAGCACTTGTGTGATGAAGCTGTATCTGCCAGGAAGCCAATAAATTCCCCGCTACGCTCTTGAGGCAGATTCCTCAGTATCAACGCCCCCCAACCAGGGCTTAAAGAGCATGGGTGCTTTGTGTACATATCTAGATATGTAAATATGTCCTATACAATAAAAGTGTTCCCCCAAAAATAAACTGACAAAAAGAATTCAAAGACATTCAGTGAATGTCTCTATTGTGCATATTCTTGAGGACTTTTTCCCATAGTATTCCGCATTCTGCAGCAGAAGGAGAACACATGCCCAAATTAGGTAAGCAACGTCTCCCGTCTGCTCTGAAGAGAGTAATCTACAATCCAGTGCCCCGGGAAAACAATATGTTTCCTTTTGTTTACAAAGGGCCTCCCACACGTCATCTCTTCTGTGCTTCCATCGTTTTCTCTCCGGGTAACTGAATCAAACCATTCCTCAAAGAATCCCAGACTGATAGCTGTTTCCAGGAAATGGCCCTGGTTTTCTCACAATATAAGGGTAAAAAATCATCTGTTTGTTTGTCATTACATCAGAAATAGTTGTCATTTTTTTGTCCTTTTTTCTCCTTTAATAAAAAAAAAATGATAGTTTTGCTCCCGAGGAACTAAAATCAGCATCGTTATTTCCGTTTCCTCTGAGCACCTGGAGTAAAGATATTCCTCGACTAAGTGCAATTCCCTTCGTCCAATGTCACACCTGTACTCCACACGTACGGGAGTCTATGTGTGTGTGTATGTATGTTTGTGTTTGAGAACATGTCTGTGGCTATACTCTAGTGGTGGAGTGTGAATGAGGGTGTGGATGGGGCAGGGTGTTATTCTGTCCGCTGGAGTAACTGTTGAAGGGGTGTAAGGAGGTGAGGCCTGGCATGCTGTTGGGTATCATAGTGATGGTGTTGGGGGTCATAAGAGGTATGTCGTCCGGCGAACGGCGCATGGCGAGTGTGTAATCGGGTGGGCAGGCAGTTCTCAGGACCACTTCATGCGGGTGCATGGCCTCCCGGCACTCCCGCTCCAAGTCGCTGTGTTTCATTTGCAGAGACATAATCTCCTCTTCTTGTGTATGGGGCAGCTCATTAGCTGTGGTCCTCTGTGGGCTACAACGTCGGTGGACCTCGTGCCTTCGCTTGTCCTTCTTGTAGTAGAGTGCAGCGAATGCCAAGATGTTGAGGAACAGCAATGAAGCACCGACAGCAATAGTGACACTTAGTTCAGTGGAGTAGTCCCGTTGGTCAACTAAAAAAGGTTGGTTCTGGTTCTGGTTGTGGCTGTCCTGCGTTTCAGTGGGAAACGGCGTAGGGTAGGGTCTCTTGGTGTTGACCGGGATCTTCTTTGGCGTACGGGGAGTGACCTCAGGTAGAGGCAACTTGGTGGTGGAAATTATCTGGCTGACCTCGTTGAGGCTGTGGAGATGAGGCACCAGCTCTAGCCATAAGTTGACCTTATTGGCACGGTAATGTTCCTTGACACGGGGCTTCAAGCCGATGTGCAAGTAAAGCTGGTCCTTTTGGTTGTAACGTGTCCAGGCCACCTCCTCAAAGCGGTTAGGCTTGGTGTGAATGAACTTGGTGTCTTGCGGAACTGGCTGGTTGGGGTCACTGAAAGATAAAAGGAAGATTTCAACACACCCCACGCAAAATATAACATCTTTCAGATTTGTACATGGCATTCACTGAGCAAAAAATCCACAACCTATTACAGACAAGTCTTAGGAAGTGCCTGGAGACCCCTAATATTCTCAGAATGCTCATTAGGGTCTCCTGACACCTGTCTTTAAAATTACCAAGAATTAGTATGAGAGAAGAAATGACACATTTGCACACAAATGGATTTGTTGTCCTCCCGTGAGACCGTTATGATTCTAGGTAGCAATGTCATATGAACACTAAACTCACTCTAAGTGATTATCATTATCTTATTCGCTGCATTACAGCTAAATTGAAGCAAACTAAGTAGCTGTTCCATAAAAAGCAGTTACAAAAATGCAATGTAGCATAACCTTGGTAATTGTATGTATTTGTGAGTGAGAATGGATTAACAAACAATTAACCAATGATTAAACCTTAGCAACCCTGTTGCACTGTTCCCCGGCAACAACAGGGTATTATACTGTAATCAATAGCTCTCAAGTTATGAGACTCATTGGTGGTCTTACATTAAAACAAACTCACATTCACATTCTCATGTCTCTGAATTCCAACTAATAGCCATATTGTTTGCCTCTAGGCTTAGAGATTATAAACAATGTCCAGTTGTTTTGAGACTCACCCAGTCTTGGCAAAGTTGGTCCAGTAGGTCATTACGACTGCACTAAGCATAACATCATTTTTGGAGAAGTTGCATGGGAAAAGCTCAGTTGGACCGATCATGGGCAGCCCAAACACATAAGGGATCTCATCGCCATGTGCAGCATCAGCCCAGGGTGGCACCTGCTCTGTTTGGCAGTGATGGTAGAAGGCATAAAAATAAGTAGGTGAGCCAAAGCTAGAGTGTAGGTCTGCTGTGGCCACTGCTGGTGCAACCCACTGATGATCTGTGAAGAGTGCCAGCAGGGTCTTTCTTCTAGTCTCTGGGTTGTGGCGGTCAGCCCAGTCAGTGTACATGAATTTAATGGTCTCCCGCAGAATGTCCTTCCCCTCAGGGTAGCCATATAAATCATCCACAAAACTTGACACGGCATAGTCAAAATCGTTGGCCTGCACACCGTTCTCGTTGTCCACTATAAGTTCCACAAATTTCAGTCCCTCGCCTTGGTTGACGCCCAGCATGATGTCATAGTTGAGGAACTCCCCTTGTTCCATGAGGATCTGAGGGTCATCGGGTATAACATCACCATCAATTACAGGTCCAAAGGCGATGTGGTAGCGAGCAGGCTGGATGTCCTGCTCTACTAGTTCTTTGTAGTGTTTTTTCTGTAGGCACTCAACCATCTCCACTGTATCTTTGAGGTTGCACCCCACCTTCTTGGCCAGCATGCGGGCATACTTTGCCGGCTGGAAGCTGACTGCCCAGCTGGACAAGGCTGTGCCACTTTGGGCTATTGCCCTTTGGAAAAGACCTGTATAGGAGAAATAAGACAGAATCACAAACAGAGCAACCACAAAATGCTACATTGGGGTCCTCATATCTAAGACCACTAGTGCTTTTCTCAACATAAATGCTAAACCTTTTTTTCTTTACAGGTTCAAATGAAAAACATCAAATGCAGATTTCCAATGTGGCCTTAGACATTTGGACCCCTCTGTAGGCTATTTATACACAAAGTGCTCCTTAGTATGCAAGCTGGAGCAAATGAACAAATCCCGGTTTAGCTGTTTTTATGCAAATCTTAAATGGTTTGGGAAAACAGGCAAAGCAAGTAAATATGCTAATGCTGACGAACTTCAACTCGTCAAAGAGCTGATCAACATTTCAATTTATCATGTAATTTTAGCATGGGACTTTAGACATATTTCTAGAAATTGATTACAACGCATTAACAATCATTAGCTGTTTGCACTCCATAAACCCTTATCATCTATACCTGTTGGCAACAGAAAATTTGACCCAAACCATTAAAGAAAAGCAGATATCATGCACAAACGTCAAAACAAAAGAGCAAGTGAATGAGCAGGGGTGAAAGTGTGTGTATGTATGAGAGAGAGATAGACAGATAGAGCAAGAGAAAGGAAAATTGAGTTACTCTGTTACCATGACAACCCCTGGGATCTTAGTCTTAGCAGTGCAGTTATGGGTAAAAACACACACATATATATATATATATATATATATTTATATATATATATATATATATATATATATATATATATATATATATATATGTATATATATATATATACACACACACACACATACATACAGTTTAAGTCAGAATTATTAACCCCCTTTGAATTTATTTCTCATTCATTTATTCATTTTTTTTGTCAGCTTAGTCTCTTTATTAATCCAGGATTGCCACAGCGGAATGAACCGCCAACTTATCTAGCATGTTTTTACGCAGCGGATGCCCTTCCAGCCGCAACCCATCTCTGGGACACACCCACACACTCATTCATACACACACTCATACACTACGGACAATTTAGCCAACCCAATTTACCTGTATCGCATGTCTTTGGACTGTGGGGGAAATCTGAGCACCCGGAGGAAACCCACGCGAACGCAGGGAGAACATGCAAACTCCACACAGAAACGGCAAATGAGCCGAGCCGAGGTTCAAACCAGCGACCCAGCGACCTTTTTGCTGTGAGGCGACAGCACTACCTACTGCGCCACTGCATAGCCTGAATATATTTCTTCTTTTTTTTTTATATTTTCCAAATGATGTTTAACAGAGCAAGGAAATTTTCACAGTACGTCTAATAATATTTAATCTTCAAGAGAAAGTCTTATTTGTTTTATTTTGGCTAGATTAAAAGCAGTTTAAAAATTTTTAAACGTCATTTTAGGGACAAAATTATTAGCCCTACAGAACAAGCCATTGTAATACAATAAGTTGCCTAATTACCTTAACCTGCCTAGTTAACCTAATTAACCTAGTTAAGCCTTTAAATGTCACTTTAAGCTGTATAGAAGTGTCTTGAAAAACATTTAGTAAAATATTATTTACTGTCATTTATTAAAAATATTATAATTAGAAATGTGTTAAAAAAAAAAAAAACTTCTCTCCGTTAAACAGAAATCGGGGAAAAAATAAACAAGCGGTTTCATAATTCAGGGGGCTAATAATTCTGACTTCAGTTGAAGTCAGAATTATTAGCCCCCCTTTGAATATTTTTTTCTTTTTTATCTTTTACCCAAATTATGTTTAACAGGGCAAGAACATTTTCACAGTATAAATAAGAAAGTCTTATTTGTTTTATTTTGGCAAGAATAAAAGCAGTTTATATATATATATATATATATATATATATATATATATATATATATATATATATATATATATATATATATATATATATATATATTTTTTTTTTTTTTTTTCTGTAGACTACAAAACAAACCAGTGTCACAGTATACAATAACTTGCCTAATTACTCTAACCTGCCCATTATTTAACCTGACTAACCTAGTTAGGCCTTTAAATGTCACTTTAAGCTGTATAGAAGCGTCTTGAAAATACCCAGTAAAATATTATGTATTGTCATTAAGGCAAAGATAAAATAAATCAGTTATTAAAAATGAGTTATAAAACTGTTCTGCTTAAAAATGTGTTGAAAAAAAATATCTCCGTTAAATAGAAATTTGGGAAATAAACAAATAAACAAAATAAACTGTGAACCAAATAAATTAAATAAACAAGGGGTCTAATAATTCAGGGTGGCAATTATGACTTCAACTGTATTCTTAAACACATAGGGAGGAATGGAAATGAAATGGAAATAAGGGTATGCTTCAGTTTGCAATTCAACAAAATGGTGACAATTGTGCACAGTATGAACACACACACACACACACACACACACACACACACACACATATAAATATATATATGCGTGTATAAATATATAATGTATTTACCCTTTTTATGCCAATGGAAGGTGAATGCTGTATTTGGACAGTGTGCTAACAGTGTGCTTGCTGATGTGTATGGGCTTGACTAAATTAAGATGGAAGCATGAAACGACCCGGGGATATTTAATGTATGTAAACACTGATACCAGGTCAAATGGAGAGAGTTAGCAGTTTAAAGCATGATGGGAAATAAAAATTGCTTGGGCTGATAAAGAAACTACTGCGCTACTTGAACTGTTGCATTACACTTATGCATTGAGGAACAACATTTACTTTGTCAAGGATAACACAAGAAAACACATCATGCAGTTTTTAAAATAAGGTTTGTATTATACAGAGGGCGACGCAGTGGCGCAGTAGTTAATGCTGTCACCTCAACGCAAGAAGGTCGCTGGTTCAAGGCTCGGCTGGGTCAGTTGGCGTTTCTGTGTGGAGTTTGCATGTTCTCCCTGCGTTCACGTGGATTTCCTCCGGGTGCTCCGGTTTCCCCCACAGTCCAAAGACATGCAGTACAGGTGAATTGGATACAGGCTAAATTGTCCATAGTGTATGAGTGTGTATGGATGGTTCCTAGAGATGGGTTATAGCTAGATGGTCATCCGCCTGCGTGAAACGTGCAAGTTGGTGGTTCATTCTGCTGTGGCGACCCTGGATTAATAAAGGGACTAAGCCGAAAAGAAAATGAATGAATGAATTATAAAGGGAAAACAAAATTAAAAACTACATAGCCCAGTCTGAAAAAGTGTTTGCTTTTGTTAAAACATATGTCTAGTTTCTCACACTTGTATAAAAGTTTTCTAGGCCTGATTATTGACAAAAATCACTTATATAGGGTCTGTCTGACAAAATTCAGTAGACCAAATGATCCTCAATTGCTAGACATTATGCAGAGATCGAAAGGAAAAACACATGAGAAAGAAAATAATTGAGATCTACAAGTCTGGAAAAGGTCATAAGGTCAATTCTAAAGCTTTGGGACTGCAGCAAACAACAGTGAGAGCCAGTATTTACAAATGGAACAGTGAAGAACCTTCCCTAGAGTGGCTGGCTGACCAATATTAGCACAAGAGCACAGCAACAACTCATCCAAAAAGTTACAAAAGGCCAAACAACAACATCCAAAGAACTGCAGACCTTACTTGCCTCAGTTAAGGTGCTTTCATGACTTAACCATAAGCAATAGACTAGGCAAAAACGGTTTGCCTTACAGGGTTCCAAGACAAAAACCAAAGCTGAGCGGAAAAAAAAAAAAAAAAAAAAAAAAGACAAAGCTGGCTTGTCTCGGTTTTGCCAGAAATTGGTCTGGGACCATTTCATTTGGGGTACTTGTAGCCTAATTGTTAGGGAGTTGGACTTCCTGTTCCAAGCAGGAATTGAAGATAAGGATAGTGAGTAAACCATACTCTCTCCATCTTCTATACCCAACTAAAGTTTCCTTGAGCAAGGCACCTGACCTGTAATTGCTTTCCGGACGCTGGAAGCAAAGCTGCCCAATAGTCCTGTGTCTGTGTGTATACTGTGTCCTTTGACTGGGTGTATGCTCACTGTCTCTGTCTGGGTGTGCTTTACTTCTCAGTCATGTGTTGTGGACTTAGAAAGCAAAAAATCAGTTTTGAGTATGGGTAACTGTATTGCTGTATTGCTGCTTAGGGATGTGGAAGACATGGTGTGATAAATTAAATTTTCTGTGTACCAAAACATTGTGAAGTTAAATATCAAGCCATCTGTTAGTGACCTCAAGCTGAAGCAAATTTGGGATCTGCAGCAGGACAATGATCCCAAGCAACCAGCAAGTCCATTACTGAATGGCTGAAGAAAAACACGATTTTGGAGTGGCCTAGTCAAAGTCCTGACCTGAATTCAATTGGAATGCTAACCTTGATTTAGAAAGGTGGTTTATACTCAAAAACCCTCCAATGTGGCTGAACTACAACAATTCTGCAATGTTGTGTGCCATAATTCCTCCACTGTAACAGGCTTACTACAAGTTATCGAACATGCTTGACTGGAGCTGTTGCTTCTAAGGGTCGCCCAACCATCTATTAGGTTTAGGAGGCAAACACCTTTTCACACAGGGTTATATAGTTTTGTATTTTTCCGCCTTAATAATAAAAACCTTTATTTCGAAACTGCATGATGTGTTTAATTGTGTGATCTATGACTAATATTTAAATCCAATTGATGATTTGAAACATTAAAGTGTGACAATCATGCCAAAAAATAAAGAAAAATCTAATTAATCAGTACGACAATATACAGTTGAAGTCAGAATTACTAGCCCCCCTGAACTATTAGACCCCCAGTTTATTTATTTTTTCTTCAATTTCTGTTTAACAGAGAGAAGATTTTTTTCAACACATTTCTAAACAATAGTTTTAATAACTCATCTCTAATAACTGACATTTTATCTTTGCCATGATGACAGTAAATAATTTTTACTAGATATTTTTCAAGACACTTCTATACAACTTAAAGTGACATTTAATGGCTTAACTATGTTAATTAGGTTAACTAGGCAGGCTAGGTAATTAAGCAAGTTATTTTAAAAGGGGCTAATAATTTTGTCCTTAAAATGCTGTTTAAAAAAAATAAAACTGCTTTTATTCTAGCCGAAATAAAACAATTAAGACTTTCTTCAGAATAAAAAATATTATCAGACATACTGTAAAAATTCCCTTGTCCTGTTAAACATCATTTTGGAAATATTTACAAAAGAAAAAAAATCAAAAGGGGGCTAATAACTCTGACTTCAACTGTATATTAGGGGTGCAACAACACAGATTCCTTATGGTTCAGATTGTTTGTGGTTTTCGGTTACGATTTTGGTATGGTTCGGTATATTATACGTTCAGTAAAAAAGCACTGTCAAATAAAAATAAAAGAAAATAAAACTAAAAGTAAACTACAATACAAAATGAATACAATAGAGTATAGATAATACTAAATTAAGCAGTTCACTTTTTTATGTACCTAATAATAGATTTCACTTACATAAACTGAAAAATATGAAATAAGATACTGCATATAATCCTCACTGAATAAATTAAAAAAATATTAACGATTACTAGGCTAGTTATTCAGTCAAGTGAAGGGTGATTTCATTATCTTTTGCTGCTTGATTATTATTAAAAACAAAAACAGCAAAATTAAGGTGTTTTTACTTCCAGATGCGGCACAAAGAGAAAGTTACAGAGAACTCAATTTCCAGAATGTTTACATTCTTAGGCATAACCAATTGAATGCTCATCAAGTCGGATGGGTGGACATAATTTTAGGTCATAACATCAAGAAGCAAAACTTTGAGTGCTGTAATTTTCATTCAGCTGTTCAGATGAACACATTTCAGATCTCCCGTGTAAGTTACATGTGCTCACATTCTGACATTTGGCTCACGTCATTTTCATGTGAAAGTGTCTCCTACTTTTGTGCTCACTGATGGGACATTTACTCATGGTGAGCTGTGTTTCAGCACATGGATATACATTCTAACATGCACAGAGCCGGTTCAGAAGGTAGATAAAAGAATAGGGAAAATGCTAAACACAATTTTTCAAATTTAATGCAAAACTGGAAAACCACAATGTCCACATGTTCCCCACTATTCTCTCTTATACAGTAAAACAATTATTAAAAACTATATTTGGTAACACTTTATAATAACTACACACTATGAATCATTTATTAAGCATTAGCATCTTATGAATTCATTATTTGTTAAGCAATAACTCTACATTAATAAACGTCAGTAAGCCGTTTATAACTGCAGCTACAAATGCTTTATTCTTGATTTACAAACACGTTTATAATGTGCTTAATAATTGTACTTTCATTCTTTGTTAATATTTTATTTTTCATGACTAAATTAAGTGTTACAATATTTACAAACCATTTGTATTAAAGAGTAGCTGGAGGTTTTTAAGATCATTCAGAATGAGTTAGTAAATTATTAATAGACTATTGACATCAATGTTTATATATCATATTATTCAGGCATATAGTAATAGTTACTATGTAGGTTAATAAATGCTTTATTAACACAACTTCACGCAGTTTGGTGACCTAATCTAAAATAGGAACTATTTATGCTTCATAAATCCCTTAGAAATGACAATTACAGGCTCAGTATCAAATAAACAATAATCTTTGCAATCTTATTTAAAAAAAAATAAATTGTAGAGTTTAAACATTACTGAATGACAAGTGTCACATTACGACATAAAATTGGATAAAACAACAACAATATAATAATTTACCTGAGCCTTTAATTGTCTTGTATATGGGATTTATAACGCATAAATAGTCTTCACTTTAGATTAGGTCACAAAACTGGATGAAGTTAATAAAGCATTTATTAACATACAAAATAACTATTAGTATTTGTCTGAATAATAAGACATATGAATGCTAGTTTGAATAGTTTATTACTAAGTTATTCTGAATGATCTTAAAAACCTCCAACTACTCTAAAACAACTAGTTTGTAAATAATGCACTACTTAATTTAGTAATGAAAATAAATTATTAACAAAGTATGAAAGTACAATTATTAAGCAGATTATAAATGTTTTGTAAATCAAGAATAGAGCATTGCTGCAGTTATAAACTGCTTACTAACATTTATTAATGTAAAGTTAATGCTTAACAGATAATGAATTCACAATTAGCTATTGCTTAATAAATGGCTCATAGTGTATAGCTATTAAAAAGTGTTATCCTATATTTTAGCTACTGTTACAAATGAGCTAACATGAGCGCTTCATATTTCAGATTTGATCATTTATTTGCTTATTTCAGTTATTTTTATTATATGATTCATTAATTTATTCATTCATTCATTCATTTATGTTTTATAACTGGAATATTATAAATTATTATTATTTTTACAATTTTAAATGCATACATTGATAGTTCTACACAACAAAACAAAAACAACACAGACATGAAACTTCAACCATTACTAAAAACAACTAACCAACCACACAACCAACAAAACAAACAAACAATGTAATAAATGAGCTCATAACACAAACAGTTGTTGCATGCAGACTTAAAAAAAAAAAAACATTCAGAAGGTAAAACCTCTGCATTGTACCTTTGGTTGAATTGCTCCAACGGTTACCTTCAGAATAATGGGAAAGAGTCAGCAGGTTGACACAGGAGGCCCCGGCCCCAGACCCAAATACAGTAATGCGTAAAGGGTCACCCCCAAAGAAAGCAATGTTTTCACTTGTCCAGCGCAGGGCCTGGATTAAATCTAGAAGTCCATAGTTTCCCTTGGCAGCTTGGTCTCCCGTGCTCAAAAAACCTGCAGAAAGAAGAAAAAATCGAATGAATGTTTGTGTGCATTGATGTGCAACTTAAAAAAAACAAAAAAACATTCAAACTTTGAAAGCTATTGAAATGCTCAATAGCAAACTGCAGCTAAAAGTATATCAGAGAAACTGAGACATTTTATATATATATAGTGCCAACCCTGTTCCTGGAGAGCCACCTTCCTGCAGATTTCAGTTGCTACCCATATCATACACACCTGAACTAATTACTTAGAACCTGAACACCACGTGATAATTACAGGCAGGTGTGTTTGATATGGGTTGCAACTAAAATCTGCAGGAAGGTGGCTCTACAGGAACAGGGTTGGCCACCTTTGCAGCGTCTCTGACTCCATTGTTCTGGCCAGAGGTATGGATACACAACTATTGCTCAACCGGATGTGTGTGCGACCGTCAGGTGAAACTGCATGTAACCTTCACAGACTAGATAATCTCATGACGAGTGCAACACAAATTCAAGGAGAATAATGCGAAATAAACGTAGTCACAATTTAAACATGTAGAACGAAAACAGTAGTTCTGAGTGGATTTGACATTCAACATTATTGTGTTAGCTTAGCGACATGCTAAAATTGTGTTAGCTTAGTGACGTGCTAAAAGCAAACTAGTGGCGAGTAAAGAATCTTGTAAAGAACCTGTAAGCATTACAGATTACACAGCTATTTGTAAAAACTTCCAAATCAAGTCAGTCACAATGTTTTGGTTTTGTTTGAGTACCTTTATTGCTTATAAATACCTGTATAAAACAAGGCAGCTCACTATATTTTGAAACAACCTTGCTGAAAAAAACAGCTTAAACCACCCTAAGCTGGTTGGCTAGTTTTAGCTGGTTGACCAGCCTGGTTTTAGAGGGGTTTTGGCCACTTTCAGGCTGGTTTCCAGACATTTCACACATGCTAGCAGTGCGATTCTTAACTCCGAACTGCATTAATCAACAAAACACTTCTGTGGTTTTGATATTAACACTGCTTTGTCTTTCTTAAACAAACAAAAAAAAAAGGGTTTGTTCTTCTTCCTTGCTTTGGTCAGCCAGTGGAACCACATCTCTCTGGGGTCACTAGCTGTTGTTTTACCTACTTAAGTGCACTCAAATTAATATAAAGTTTGCGGTATTAAATTACAAGTGTCAGTGAAAAAAAAAATCATGATTACACAGAAAGAGGTGCATTTTTAAGGAAAACTACTCACTAGCTACTTTACTATAGTAGCTTATCAAGGGAATATACAGTATGTACATCCCAGGGATGCTTAAGGGATACCAATTGTGTGCATTTTCGCTGAAAAGATGACCGCTTGGGTTCTTATAATTACCCTTGCAGTTCCAGAACAAAAAAATATTATAACAATACAACAATTGCTTTACAGTAAGCTCACTTACAGATGCAGATGACAATGAAGCAAGAGACTCCAAAATTACTTGGACTCTGTACACAAAGCGTACATACAAATCCATCTGACCCTTCCTCCGCTGCCTTCTTTTTGTTAATTGAGTTCTTTATTGGATTTAATTAATCTAGTTGTGTTGCTACATCAGAAAGTTGATCTCCTGGAAGTGGCCGTCGAATACAAGCACGCATTTAATTGATTCCATTTAGCCAAGGCAGTGTGCAGAGCAAATCAAAAAGACCAGGCACAGGCTGCAAAATGATTAGCAATCAAATGGCAGGCTGTCAGGTGCTCATGCCTGCGGCGCGGAGCCGTGAGCACATTTGGCTGCTAACACAGGCAGGCAGCGGCCCACTTTCAATCCTCATGCATGCAGAGAGGTGCAATCCAATCATGGAGGAACAAAAAAAGGCCTCCCTTAGCTCGGACAGTGAATAGTCTGGGCTTGTGAATGGAAGTGTGTTCTGTACAATGTGGAGAAACAGATCCACAACAATGCGCTTTAATGAGGCAGGCAATAATCATGGATTTTTTTTTTTATATATATCACAGCAGACGAGGACAACAGTGCTTTAGATTTGCTGTGCAAGCGGTATTGGCTCATTTCTGAGATTCAGGGTCAGCTGAACACTGTCCATGGCGCCTCGGAATGGAACAATATTTCTAGGGATGCACATTTCTATTCTTTCTTAGAGATTTATAGAACAGTTTGCCGTGGTTCTCAAATCTGATTAGTGCAGAGGTAGGACTGGTAGATTAATCAAAGGCAATTTTCATTTGCATTGTGTCAGTAAAGCTGGTTCTAATAGACCTCCTTTATGTGCTTGTAGGTGTCACAAGCATTAGCTGGAGTGCACATCAGACTCACTAGAGCAGTGGTGCCCAAACTCGATCCTGGAGGGCAGGTGTCCTGCATAGCTCCAACTTCCTCAACACACCTATCAGCAAGTATCTGGTATACCTAGTGTTACGGCCCAGTGTCTGTGTCTGTTTTGTTTTTGTTTCTCTCTCTATATCTGTCATTGTTTAGGCCCGCCCAGTCTCAGCACCCTATTAGTTGAGCTAGATGTCAATTATCATTACTACTTCAATGAAGTCATCATCAATGCCCAATCAGATGCAGAATTCCCCCTTTAAAAGAAAGCCGGCAAGGAAGAATGCTAGCTTGCTTTCGCTTGCTTACAGTTGTCATGATTACCAGTGATCTAACCACCAGAGATCGCTGGTAAACATTCATTCTCACAAGAACTACAAATCTGCCATGGTATGGACTACAACATCCTGTCATGCCACACACACACACACACACACACACACACACACACACACACACACACACACACACACACACACACACACACACACACACACACACACAACTAGTTCTAGATCCAGAATGATTACACTCTCAAAGCGGAAGCTACTCACACACTGATTATTTGGACTATTTAAACCCCTCTATTCCACACACATAATGCTGAGTGTTTTTTAGCTGTTGCTGTCTTTATGTAAGCGTTTCTCTTTGTTTCCTGTTTCCTGTGTATTTGATCTTGGTTTGTTTATCGCATTTTGACACTTTGCTACCTGCCCTGAACCTTTTGCCTTGTTTTTGTCACGGTACGCTGACAAAGACGGAGGATCCAAGTGCAGTTTAATGATGGTAATGTCTTGAGAAAACTCAAGAATTCCAAAAATCAAAGTAACAAAATAACAAGAAATAAACAAAACAAGGAACTATGACAGATGACTAGAATCAAGACTCAAGGACTAAGGCAGGATACAAGAAACTTCTCAGAACAACATACTAAACACGACGAACAACTAACTAACAAACAATGGAGAAATGGCTGTATATATAGTCCAAGAAATCAATGGGAAAACGGAGACAGCTGTGTATTGCAAATCAGTATAGATGGAAGACCGGGTGTGTGCAGGAAGGAATCTATGGACTTGTAGTTCTTGGCAGCTGTAGTTCGCCCTCTTAGTTCATCTCGAACTACAGCACCCTCTGGAGGATGCATACAGTCATGACAGTTTTTGGATTTTGCTTCTGGATTGTCTACTACACTGTTTATGCTGGTATTTGACCCTTGCCTGATTGACCATTTTCATAATAAAGCTGCATTTGGAACCACTCCAGTTTGCATAGCATCCCTATGCAACAACAGTTATGTGTTTTGCTGAGTTGTTTGACAGTTTATTGTGTAATGTGTGTTCTGTTATCATTTGTGCTGGAATCTACCTTAAAAGAGTTTTCTAATCATGCTTTTCTTTCTGATAGCCAGATCCACAACATCAATAGGACTTAGAGGACAGGGTAGTTGTCATGACCTACATGCTGCTACACAAAGGATTTGCAAATATATTAAACACACTAGATTAGAAGTGTGCGCCTCTCATTGTAAGTTTTGCTATATGTTTTGGTTAGAAGAATAGTTTAGATAGGGTGTGAAAACACTGAAGACTTTTTTCTTTCTTTTCTAAGTTAGTTTAGAGATTGTGGGTTTTCAGTTAAAGTTGTGTTCTGTTATATTATTTTATTTTCTTTGCTGCCGCTTTTGTTCCTCTTTCTCGTCATTACAACCATTTATCTTATTTTTGTATATACTTTGTTTTCATTTACTCGCTTTGAAAAATAAATACTATTATTGAGACATAATTGGATGTTAGTCTGTTCCATTGCCACCACCGTTCAAAAAGGGGTCATACAATTTCAAATGTAGATGTAACCTTAGTGTTTCCATCTTAAATAACTGTAACACCAACAACTAACTTGATTAGCCATTTATGCTGTGTCTAATTGGTGTTAAAACTAAACCTGCAGGACAACGGTCCTCAAAGATCGAGTTTGGGAACCCCTGCACTAGAGGGCACTCCAGATATGTACACTACTACAGCCATTCACTACACACGCCCCCATGATTTGCATTAGTTCAAGCTCTTATTTCCTACTGCATGTGTTATGAATCTGGACAGACACAAACAAATATAGCAGCAAATCACTTACAAATTTCACACACAATATCAAAGCATCAAAGACACACTCGTTCATTGCTCAGTGTTGTTTTGTGTTGGACATTATCTAGCCTGTTCTTATTTTCTGGGTTTTCTTTGTTATGCATTGCTGTTGCCTTTGGACTGTTTTCGGAATATGATTGTTTTCTGCCTGCCCTCGACCTTCGCCTGTCTCTTCGTCTACCCTTCTTGGATTACCCCTGCCCCCATTGTTTTGCTCCTATTTTGACCCCTGCCGGCTGATTATTCTATTAAAGTCACTGATAAGCAACATAAAAATCAGTTTAACTGGATAATAATGACATTGAGATAATCGATCTGTGATAATGAATCTGTTTGAGTAGCCACTCAGGAAACTATATATGTGTATTTTAATGCTACATGTGAAAATACCAGATCTATTTTAACATGTTTTTGTCAAACTCAATCCATATCTGCAGTTGGATGTTTGAAATACCTTCTTATGTGAGATGATTCCTTCATCTATGTGAGATGATTCCTTCATTCCTAACCAGTCATGCTGAATCAACGGAATCAGTTAAGTCTTCTGTTTTTAATTCAATGCTGTGAGGATTTCCAGCATTTCTTCTTTGAGTGTTTGATATTTCTGCATGCGAGCGTCCTCTGGCCTTTGAAGGAGATTTATTACTCATCACACTACCATGCTTCCTTTACAAGATATGCATGATGCTATATCATCTTTGTAGTTTCATTTAGATAAATTGCCCAGCCCTATAGAGTTTTTGTCTAGTAACTGCTTCACAGTTTGTATTACAGCATTTCTAAGTGCATCATGACAAAGGACCAAACTACTGCACTGTATTTTAATATTAAATCTAGCTTGAACAGATTTAATGAATGTATCGATTTAAATAAAGAATGTAGTGAGAATGTACTGTAGTGGTTTAGACTAGTGTTAATTTGTGTCTTTTTTCTAAAGATAGCACAAAGCCTGATCTGAAAATCAATGTGTTTCAACATTATTGGAGATACCTTTCTATTTTTGATTTATTCTATTTACCTTTCAAGGCCACTGAACAGCAGATCTTTTGGAATCTATTGCTGGCTACTTTATGTTACTACAGTGATTAAACATGAGCTATACAGTAATTCATTTTATGATAATATAAATTAATAATTCCTAAATTTATATAGTGCTTTTCTGGGCACTCAAAGCGCTTTACACATAGGGGGGAATCTCCTTATCCACCACCAGTGCGCAGCATTCACCTGGATCGACAGAGTCGAGACCTCGGTTTAACATTTCATCCGAAAGATGAGACATTATTTTGAGTATAACTAATAGGCAATCATCATTCTCGTTAATCTATTCCATGTTCCAGAGAAAATAGTAGAGGATGAAGGTGCTATGATACAATTTAGCATACGAAATTGCATTGCTGTTTTTTAGCTTTTTCCCTTTGTCTGAACTGTTTTATTATAAACAGAAACTGAAGAATGAATGCAGATATATGCAGATAATCAAAACCACTCTGTTGATCTATTGTCTCTCTTAAATGATACTGTATTATGCTTAATACAATAAACCTTAAACATCAAAAGTGATGTTTTCAAATTAGTAAAGGTTTTTAATTTGCTATAAATCTAATACACGGTGGAAGACAATTGTCCATGGTGTTTTTTTTAGGCACTTGATTGTTTCTTTTATTTACCTGCGCACTCGTGTCCCATTCATATTCATGTGATATGGCTACTGTGCATCAATGCTCATTTGCAGGGACACTATAGAATATAATACTCACTTCTTTTTTTATTATTTTTATAAAATGATCATTAGCTAATGCTGAGTAGTTATTCTGTTCCTACCTTTTCTCATAAAAGGTTACCAACATTCAAATACAAAGTGTTAAACATTAAATGTTGCTTGACTATGACAACCAACCCATCCTCTTGAAAATATTTGATTTGAATTTCGTACCTGTAAGTGTTCTTTTGTACATGCAGGCTTTAATTTCATGAATTAATTTGTAAGTTAATTCTTTAATTTCATAGATTTAGTAGAACAATTCCAGGAACACATTATTCTGTTTCATAATTAATTATGAAAATATAACTTTAAGTAAAACAAGGATATGCATTAAGACGTGGTCATAGAAGCGAGTTTGTAATTCGAATTATGTTCAGAGCTCCGTAGTTTAAAATAGGTTAACAGTCAGTTAAACTATATAAGACACTGTAACAAACACAAATGTCTAAATAAATAGGCTTTAAAATACACAGTTGATCACTTAGGCCTATTAAAATATTATTAAAAAACTGCACTAAAAGAGAAAAAGCACAAGAAAGAATGCCGCTTTGAAACAGAAATATACTTTATCGACATACTTTATTTTAGACAAGTTATTTAAGATATTTTTGTTACAAAAAATTGAGTTAGCCTACTAGAGAAATGTTATATCAGCGCAGGATCTGAGCGATACTGGTTCACTGGCGAGCAAGTGCACAACCATGGAGCAGAATGCTTAGCGGAGAATCACACTGCTTAGCTTTGCTCACGTGATCTGGCTGCAACAGTATATCAGTTCAGTATGTTCACTATGTTACATAACTGCCCCCTGCTGACCATGTATTTCTTGTGTTAGACCATGTTGTGCTGTGCCGCACATTACTGCAGTAACGTGCGAGATCACTTTAATTTACTTGCGGTTTCTCATTACTCGCGGTTTCTCAGTAGCCACATTTTTATATATGGCAGTGGGTTCTTCAAGAGGCACTATCCACTTCATAACAGAAATCAGGAGGTGCTATCCACTTCATAACAGAAATCAGGAATATTCTTTCCTGTTAAAAAAATAAATAAAATAAAAATCTATAACACTGAAAAAGGGTCATTTCGCATCAGCAGCTCACTGAAAAATTGAAAGTAAAATAACTTGACAGGCAACATCTTGTCCCTTCATCATGAGGCTAAGAGTCAGTTTCTAGAACCTTAACCCTACCTGTTCCTCTACGGTGGAATGAGCTGCCAACCTTCACTCAAACTTCTTTTCATAACAAGCTGAAAACACCTCTTCAATACATACTTAACCATCCCACACTCTTAAACCAATGCATTTATACTCAAATAAAATAATCTGCTAAATGCAAACATCTACCAACCTCTTCAAATTAAGTATCCTACACATTTGTACTGTGGTCACCTAATGTCCTACAAGTCATACTTGGATAGGTCCAAACAGCAAATAAAACTGGAAACAAATTGAGACTTCCAAAGTGAAATTCTCAACTAGATAATAAAGCCACAAAGAGGCTTAGTTCCAAGTGCCGTGTCCTTAAACCAATTCCTCTTAGAACTCCAGCAGATGGTTTGAGATGTTAAATTAATCTCAGTTTTGACTGGAGAAGGCCAGAAAGGATACAAAAGTACATTACCAATAAAATAAAAAGGGAAACTGGATCCCCAAAAGCAAAGTAAGAAGTGACAGGAAGAGAAAAAGGCATTATTGTACGCTCCTTTCAGGGTTACAGATGAAGAGAGGCGGCAGCAGCAGGTTCACTCCGAGATGTTTCATTAGAACATTTGCCAGCTCTCTCTCTCTCTCTCTCTCTCTCTCTCTCTCTAAAAAAGAAATGTCGCAGCCAGACCGTTGGCGCTTTATTTGTCTGTTCTGCCTCTACTCACCCGGCAGCGAGACAAATTGGTCCTCCTGTTGTATGTGTGTCCCTAAAAATATTTACAGTGTGACAACACCTTCGTACTTTCTCTCCCTATCACAGGATCATCATCCATTTCAGGGACTTCAAGACAAAAAGCAGATGCCATCTGTTTCAATACCACAGGCTGGCACCAAGCTTCAAAACGGCAAGAGGCAGACAAAGTGAACTGCCAAAAGTTGGTTTGAAAAGGTTAGTCACTAAAATTATGCCGCTGCCTCAAGTGGTAATTAGCTGAACTGCATGCTGATAATTAAGGAATGATGCACAGTGACCACAGATGGTATGAATAACTGGCTCAGAGCATTGTCTCCGTCAAAGGAGATTAATACACTAGAGGTTGGCAAAGGCTCCCGACAGGATCCACTACAGAATCCCGACTGAATTTGACTTGACAGACCTATTCCTGTCTTGACTGCTTTGATATGCAGAATCCGAAACCTGAAAACTGCTGCTCCAGGCAAAATACACACGTTTTATTCAAACATTTTTTTTTCTTAGGGATATTACATTAAAGTAACCTACTTCCTTCTAGAGAGAGAGAGAGAGAGAGAGAGAGAGAGAGAGAGAGAGAGAGAGAGAGAGAGAAATCCATCTCCTTTTATTTCCCACCTCTCCAAGGAGGATGGATCACTGACATGCTGAACTCCTTTCATGTGGATATTTTGTGAAAAATAAACACTAATAAAAAATAAATGCCATTAGAGTTTGCAACATTACGATCGAAACAATGCGGTCCAAACAAAAGCTGCAGCAGGGTAATCTTCCCAGTGTAAATATACTATAGGTAATGAAAGTTAAATGTACATTTCAATAATGGAGCGGATCACTGTATTATACCTGAGAGACTGGATGTTGCATTATTTAGCATATATTACAGCTGTCAGATTCTTATCAGGTTAACATCCTTGTCATATCTCATTTCAGTGGACTGAGTACATGAAATTACCTCTAGGCTAGGCCTGCAGTTTGCTGACTTGGATGAGCATGCTGCAATTGCAACTCAGCACACTTGTTTGTCAAATAATGTAGCATAACATTACTTAGTATTTAAAAGAATAAAAACCATTATAACATAAATCGACAACCCTGACATAACACATGAACTGAATAATATAACATAAAGCAAATGCCACCTACAGTATATACATAAACTAGACAATCAATATTTAGCACATAACATAGTAACATAACGTCCACGTCCACAATAATTTTTTTAACTGAACTGTCCCATTGTTTTAAATATCTCTACATAATAATTCATAAGCAAACAATGATGCAGTCAAGAACATGCCAAGCCTAGTGGCGATCTAACCCTAGGTATAAACCCATGCCAACCAATCAGAGGCCTGCGAAAGGAGATACCAGCACGGCTTAATTTGTGCCGGAACAAGCCATATCCGTTTCTGGCACCGTTGAAATCTGCACCTCATTTTAACAATCTCTCTCCTCACACACATGCCCTGCTCTTCCACTCTTCACTTTCATCCGCAACCCCCCAACTCTCTTCCCTTTTTTTCATGACAAACACCCCCATCCCGCCCCCCACCCAGCTCTTCACTTTCGTCTGCGCCACCTCTCCCTCCTCTGGTAACTTGCCGGATCCTTTACCCCGATCTGTTCCTGGACCTCTAAATTTACAAATTAAGCACTGGACACCAGTGCACGATCTGACGTCAAAAAAAGGAGAAAATAGAACACACACTAATGTCATGAAATAAAATGCCAAATGACAACATTGTAAACGTTTATGAAAATGTTTACCTTCACAGGAGTTTCAGTCACTTGATATTGTGTGAACGTGTGGATGACAGCATAGAACTGCTTGTTCATTTGTATAGAGCCAGACAAGACATACTGTAACATACCCTAAATGTAACACATACAATAACATATTTTAGGTGTACCACACAATGTAATGTAACATGAAACATCGTTAACAATAATAATTTAGACAGAGTTATTTTAGATGTAGTACATAATCACGCATAACAAAACTAATTAATCGAGTGTCTGGAGTGCTTAATTCTGATTGGTCAATCAAAACATTCCAAGGTATGTTATTCCAAGATAACAACCACTGAAACTAATAACACAGGCTCAATTGGATAATTTGAATAATCTATTACGCATTATTTTCATATATGTATTTATAGATTTATCTGTCTTTAGTGCCACGTGACATAATAAGATTAGTGTAAGCTGCATTCTTTCTATACAAGCTTTGTTTTTTAATGAAAGTGTTAATAAATGACCACAGCTCAGATCAATGTTTTGTGTCTAGTTTTGTGGCGAGTAGCTTTGTAATATGCAAGATAATGTACATCTGTTGTTTTCACAGAATAAAGCCTTTTAGTTTTAAATAGGCTGATTAGCCTGTCAGGCTTTATTCTGCTAACATATTCTAACATAACATATAACCTTCGTTGGCAAGTAGAGCCTATGGTCGGATGTGGAAGCGCCGTTTAAGGGTTTGGTACTGTGTTAATTACATTAGGTGCTTGCTGAGTAGCATTGGGAGCCTAATGAAGGCTAATGTAAATACTTGCTCTTCACTTATTCCACTTGGCTAACTTTGCTTAAGAGATGCACAGCATCCCCTTACAGGGCCAAACAACTGCTGTGAATCTCTAGCAGACACCATAAACTGCGTCAACCTGCAATCCATATGGCTGTTTCTTAGATTTATGTTTGTTCAAATGAACAAGCTATGGATGGAAGTTGATAGTTAAATAAAATATGACTTTGAATAGATACAAGACCTTATAAATGACACACATTTTCAAAATGTTCATGATTTGCATACAGAGGAGATACAGCAAATGTTGGGTTATTTATAGGGGTTTTAATATTTATCTAGTAAGCTGTATTATGAGCAACTGTTAACCGGTGTTAATAATTCACTGAAGATCTTCTTACAGTGAATGTCTTTCTCTAATGGTAAGCTTCTTTGAATTAAATCACAGAAGAAAACAACAACAACAACAACAACAAAGCTACGTTACTGAGCTGTTACATTATCTGCCAAGCTGTTGTTTAACATTTCTTTAATTTAATTGGAAAACTTTGATGGGGTTTTATTTGACCCTGTTCACAAATGCTATAACCAGTACATCTTTTCAGATCTTTTGATTTAAGAAATATTGCTAAACAGGCCAAATTCAGTGGTGTGGCTACTTTTATATATTATACTCCATATGAAAGCAAATGTATAATACTACATTCATTCAGCTGATAGTAGTATTATACGTCATACTGTTTGATGTTTGGCCCACTCACCCTAGTTGGAGAAGGGTCTGGCTGCAGATTTGCACTTGAACTCTCAGGCTTGAACTCTCAGGTACCCACGCTTAATCAAAAAATCCCCCAGTTTGAAGGTTAAAGATACCATTAATAAAAGTTGAGTTGCAAGAACAAAAAATAAATAAATAAAATAAATAAATAAAATAACTTAATGAATTCATTCATTCATTATTTATTTATTTTTCTTATAAATAAAAAATATCACCTTATGGAATTTAGTGCTTTTAAGCATTTCACCTTAGTCTTTAGTAACAATTTATTCTTAAAACATTTAAGGGACCTAATCAGCTCGCTTAAATGAAAAAAATGGCACTCAAAATGCAAGCATTCTCATGCAAATAAAAATGTTTTAGATAAAAGACTCACAGGACTGTAGATAAATAATTTAATAAAATAGTTAATAAATAAACTAATATATACGTGTCCGCGCAAGAGTGCATCCATATGAAATTGCAGTTTCAGTGCAGCATTAAAAGTCTCTATATGATAAAGGCACTTAGGTAAGGGTGACAAATAAAAGTTTGTTGCAATGCTCTTAATGAAATCTCTTACTGAAGAACTTTCATGCAAGCAGGCGCAGGTGTCAATTGTAAATGACATCACTTGCCGAGGAAGCGCAGTTGCCTGAAAGTGAAATCCGAGAGTGCAGATGCAAGTGCAAGTGCAAATCTGCAGCCAGACTATTGTCTAGTATGGACATCTCTGTATTAAACTAACATTAGGAAGCCATAAATAATAAAGAATAACATAAATTATAACGTTGATGGATACAATTGCTGTATCTTTAGCACTAATTGTTTTGATATGTTTGTTTCTGAGATTATGTAATGTTGCTTATAAAACATCATGCATACATGAGCAATATCACACGAGTAGCAGTGCAATATGGCTGTATATCAGCACTGGTGGGAGGCATGTGTT
Source organism: Danio rerio (assembly GCF_052040795.2). Taxonomy (NCBI): domain Eukaryota; kingdom Metazoa; phylum Chordata; class Actinopteri; order Cypriniformes; family Danionidae; genus Danio; species Danio rerio. Next base: position 9,892,861 of record NC_141031.1, read on the forward strand.
GGCACGAGGCCGCAGGCCTTTTGTATAAGGAACTACTTTCTTTCGCCACTCATTTACATCTGCAGCTGACATCAGAACAGCAGAAGCCTTTACTAATTCACCAAAGTCACTTTAGAGCTAGTGTTTCAATGACTCTATATTGCGCTAATTTCTACAGTGATGGTAAAACTGCTGATTTTGCTCACATTTTAAGATTATAAGGCTGAACGTAACATGAAATGCCTTCCGTCTGCAGAGATATCTTCTTACAGTGTTACAGTCTACAGTATTCCTCTGTTGCCATCGGTATTGTGACGGTAGCCAGGTGTCCAAGCGTTTACCCGGAGACTTTAAGGCAAGTAAAAAAAAGGAGACAAACTATTTTGCTCTTCCTATTGGCCTTTATGGATTCTCCCAAGTGCTGTTGACCACATACATGCCAGTCAACGTCAATGAGTAGGAAAAAAAGGAAAAGAAAAAGACACTCAAACATCCGTCACAAAAAAAGTTACATTATTGAAATAAAAGAATGATAAAGCAGTGGAACAACCATCACAAACTTCTCCTCAGAGCTTGCCAAAACTGAACTGTGCTCCCATACATGCTTGCTTACCAATGAGGTGCTTACATCTCAAAGGTAAAACAACCACAGAAGAAGTCCTCTTAAAAGGGATATGACATTAATACACAATGCACATCAAACATTAGGGGACCGTTACAATATCACCATAATTAACCCTGAAAAAAGCAGCGCAATCACTATCAGACTGCAGTTGTGGTTGCGTTAAGGAGGGACGAGGCTGAATCCAGCTTCTTATTCGCAACTTTTCATTGACTCTATCCGGTCCACCTTAAAAACCACGACACTTCCGTTTTTCATGTTCAAGAAAACACACAGTTTTAATCTTCCAAGGTTATTATGCGGTACTGGCACCATCTTGTGGATAAACAACATCAACCGTCTTTGACTAATGGATACCGACGCGATCTCTCAGAATTGATAAGTATTTAAAAAAGTCACTATCCTTATAAATAAACTGCATAGTTGCAATCTAAACAACTACTAAAATAGCCTCAAAAGTACATTATGTTGCCTAACAGCAGGAATATTTGTCTAACCGTAGAGTGTCCTCTGTTTGTATGTGGGCAGAGTAATACACAAAGGTTAAAAGTCCTTTGTGTGCTGTAACTGGCAAAATATCTCACGGCTATCAGTCAATCAAATTCAAGAACCAGACAGAACTGTTGAATAAATTATAATACATTACTCCATAAGAAGCGTTACCAAACAATGTTTTTTTTTTTTTTTTGGTTACTGTGGATAAAAAAAGACTCTTCTGATATTCAGCTTTTGTGTTTCACAAAAAATAAAAAAATAAAATAAATAAAAATACAGCAATTCTAGATAAATAATGAGAGAGATACATTTCCTTTAATACAATCCAATTGCACAATAGCTATTCTGAATGTGACAGTCATTCATATGCCTGACAGGTACCAAAACAAAATAGCTCTATATTGCAGAGCAAAATCTCAAGTTCAAACATCAATAATTGTTCTTAAAATACTGCCATGCAACATACATGAAAGGCTCGAAATGCAGCACGGCTTTCTTTGAAATGTGCTACTTGGTAGTTGCATTGCTTCAAAACCTGATCTGAATTGTTAACCAGCTCCCTTTCCATAGAAAAGAACAACATTTGCATACAGATAACAGCCTTCTGCGGTTTAACACACACACACACACACACACACACTCCGAGGAGGAAGGGGAAAGAGAGCGAACGCGAGAGGGAGAATAAAACCTTTTCATAAGAAGTGAGAGTCTAAAGATAGCCCTCCATCTTTTCTCCCTCTTGCACCTCTCCAGTGCACATCCTGGAAATATCTGGAAATATTCCTCTCCTCTGACGCGTTTGAGTGCGGTTGAGTGCTGTCTTCCAGGTTCTGGTGGCTCTATCTCTGCTAAAAACGCTGAAGCAGAAAGCACTCTTATCTAACGGAGGACATCCAGATATTACAGACTTCATGTTGATAATGATCCAAGACTTTTCCAGGAGAACACAGGCCTTTTCCTTTCAGAAGCACATCACCCATAGGCGGTTCTTCAACTGTGGGCACTTTTAGACTTTTAAAAAGGTTTCATTTTATGTCATATCTCCACTATAACAACTATAAGTACATAAATTAAAAAAATAAATAAATAAAAACATATAAATAAACCTCAAGACCATCAGGAAAAAAGTATACATGCTCCACATATCAACACTAAAGCTGAAATCTGGGGACTGATTACTGTTTGCTTTTTAACCATTTTATTTATTGATTTGTGTACAAATTATTATCACAAAAAAAAAAAAGTTCATTAATAAGATGTTATAAAGCTTACTTTTAAATTCATACTTGTCAGTGATTTAAAAATAGTATCTAATATCGAATGCATGTATAATAACTTGGCTAGCTGCCAACAAAATATTCATAATTTCCACTGTGTTTAACTTTAAAATAGCCATTACCAAATTATGAAACGTATTTTTTATTATAGTTTTGGGAAAAGCGTGATATACACGACAAATATGAAATACAAAAAGACACAACAATTGATGTAAAGGGAGAGAGAGAGAAAAACAATTACAAATCTCCAGAAACTATACAACACTATTAGTCTTTATTAGTCTTTTTTATATTAAGTTTAAAAAATAAATAAATAAATAAATAAATAGTGGATCTCACATTCTATCAAATTTCCAGAGTTTTATCAGAGTTCCCAGAAGTGATATACACACACACACACACACACATATATATATATATATATATATATATATATATATATATATATATATATATATATATATATATATATATATATATATATATATAATTCTTTTCAAATGTAAAGAGGAGCCGGTCCAAAAAGCCGGTCAGAAAAAAAGAGACCTAACACTTTTCTTCCAGAAACAATGAAAAACTATTTTTAGTTATGATCATGCCATACTGAACAGGTAACCATACATTCTCCAGTCTCCAGAAAATCTGTCCAGCCAAAAATCGCTATATAGTTGGGTCAGGGAGTAAAACACGATAATAAACCTTAGCAAACAACTGGAATATTTCCAACCAAAAAAATCTGAATTTGAACACAGGACCAAATAAGATATGCCAAGGTACCCTCAGCAGCTTTACACTTGTCGCATTTGAGGGAAACCAAGGGATAGAACTTACAAAGCTTTATTTTAGAAACTTATTTCATACTGTGAAAAATAAGATGCTCATTATATGACCTTACCCTGCACGTAACCCCTAAACCCAAACCTCACAGGAAACATGTGGCACATTTTGAATGTCAAAATAAAAGTATCATTTTTAATCAATCTGAATAACGAGGAAACAAAGTATGTCCTCACAACCCACTTTTAATAGAGTACAAGTTCCCATTACACGATTTTGTAATACAATTCAATACAATTCATCTTAAACCACATAAACAAGTACACACAATTCAATTCTTGTTTTTACAAAACGCTTATACAATATACACACATATGCACCTTCCCCTTTTTTACATCTTATTACAGATTTTGAAGAGCCCAAACATCCATTCATTCATTTATTTTCCTTCTGTTTCAGAGGTCACCACAGCGGAATAAACCGCTAACTATTCCAGCATGAGTTTTATGCTTCTAGCCGCAACCCAGTACTGGAAAACACCCATTCGCACACATATACACTACGGCCAACTTAGTTTATTCAATTAACCTATACCGCTTGTCTTTCTCCACAAATGCAAACTCCACACAGATATGCCAACTGACACAGGTGGGACTCAAACAGTGATCTTCTTGCAGTGAGGCGACAGTGCTAACCACTGAGCCACCATGCCTCAAACAAGTTCAAACAACAAAGTTCAAACAACAAAAGTAAATGAAATAAGTAGTTAAAAGTTGCATGTAAATAAACCACAAGAGCATCAAACTATATTTTTGTATCAATGCTCCACATAACAACACAGAAGCTGAAATCTGTTAGTTTTAATAGAAATCTACCCTGGGGACATAAAAGTGACCAATGTTGAAGAAACAGCCATACATGACCTCAGAAACCTGCATGGATCCTGAAGGCAAGGTCTCACTAATGAGGCCAGACAAAGGAGGGAGTGATGTGGAGACGAGGCCCGTTGCCTGATCCCTCCGGTGACAAACACACACGGCTTTGAAAATGCCATCTCAATTCGGCAGTGGTGACAGTCCTGTCTGCAGTCAAGCGGCCCACCGCTGAGCCAGACAACATGTGTTTAAAAAACTGCACGTGTGACCATTGTTGTCTGTCAACACAAAATATCAGCTCACTTCAGGAAAATAACAATAAACACTGCATACAGCTGTGACTTAGAGGTAAGTGCAAATTGTGCCAGAGTCTGAGCTCGACAGAATATAGGGTCCAACACAAACACTCTACAAACTAGCTTGCAAGTATAAATTGGCCTTTTTGAGTTATCCTTTGTCTTTGCTTCCGGGCAGGCCATTAACGCTGCCTTCACATCTTCACATCGCTAATATGAGAATGTCGCATTCAAGTGCTTGTTACTGGAAAGGGATTTGAATCATTGAGGACACAAGGTTTATTCCTACCTATTTTCTGGGGAAATCTTTTTAGAGCCAACTGGAGATAATGAATTATGAACAAAGTGCAGCATCAAACTTAAAGACAAATATGTTTCATTTTAATGTCATGTTTAATGTTCGTTTGTTCATGTACTGTAAACAGTGTTAGATGAAATTGTTTATAAATAATTAATGTAAATTACTGTAAATAAGTAACCTTTTGCTAAAAAAGGAAGGGAATTTCACACTTGTAGACAAATGCGTATCATCTTTCTAATGTCATGGTTAGTGTTTGTTCATTCATGTTCTGTAGGCAGTATTAAATGTAATTATTTACAAAATTATTAAAGTAAATTACTGTAATTAAATTACTTTTTGAAAAAAAGAAAGGGATTTTACAATTGTAGACGGATGTGTATCATCTTTCTAATGTTATGTTTAATGTTTGTTTGTTTATGTACTGTAAGCAGTGTTACTGTAGATGTAATTATTTACAAAATAATTACTGTAAATTACTGTAATTAAATTTCTGTTTGCAAAAGCAAAGGGAATTTTAAAATTGCAGACGAATGTGGATCATCTTTACAATGTTATATTTATTGTTTGTTCATACATGTACTGTAAGCAATGTTAGATACAATTATTTACAAAATAATTACTGTAAATTACTGTAAGTAACAGTAGTTCAATTATTTTTTGCAAAAAAAAAGGGTTTATCCACTTGTAGAAAAATGCGTATAATTTTTCTAATGTCATGTTTAATATTTGTTCATTCATGTACAACAAGCTGTGTTAGGTGTGATTATTTACAAAATAATCACTGTAAATTACTGTAATTAAATTACTTTTTGCAAAAAAGAAGGGAATTTTAAATATGTAAACAAATGTGTATCATCTTTCTAAAGTCATGTTTAATGTTTGTTTATCCATGTACTGTAAGCAGTGTTAGATATAATTATTTACAAAATAATTACTTTAAATTACTGTAATTTGCTGTAGCTATTTATTTATTTATTTTTTATTTTTTGCAAAAAAGGGAATTATACTCTTGTAGAAAAATGTGTATAATTTTTTTAATGTCATGTTTAATGTTAGTTTGTTTATTCATGTACTACAAGCAGTGTTAGGTGTAATTATTTACAAAATAATCACTGTAAATTACTGTAATTTACTGTAATTAAATTATTTTTTTGCAAAAAAAGGGAACTTTACAATGTTTTGTTGACTGTTTGTTCATTTATGTACTGTAAGCAGTGTTAGATGTAATTATTTACAAAAGAATTACTGTAAATTACTGTAATTTACTGTAGTTAAATATTTTTTTTGCAAAAAAGGAAATTATACACTTGTATAATTATACACACATACAAATATGTGTCATCTTTCCAATGTTGTGTTGACTGTTTGTTCATTCATGTACTGTAAACAGTGTTAGATGTAATTAGTTACAAGATAATTACTGTAATTTACTGTAATTAAATTACCTTTTTGCTAAAAAAGAAGGGAATTTTACAGTTGTAGACAAATGTGTATCATCTTTCTAATGTCATGTTTAATGTTTGTTCATCCATGTACTGTTAGCAGTGTTAGATATAATTATTTACAAAATAATCACTGTAAATTACTGTAATTTGCTGTAAAGTAATTACATTATTTTAAAAAGTAAGGGATTAATTTTCGTTTTTAGCTAAATTAATTACAGTTACTTACAGTTAAAAAATAACCAGACCTGACCTGTCTGCAAACCAGAGCCACGATCCCTTATTATTTCTCCACAACCAAGCAAGAAATACCAGAACTCCAAACTTTGTGGGGAGGCTCCTGTCTGTCAGTTTTGTCAGATGCTTTTGGTAAAGGGGCAGAAAAACATGAGATGAGGTGTCAGAGAGGCCATACAGGGTGTTAAGGGAACAGTATTGAATGCTATCTCAGGGGCCACAGCGGTTAACCATGTTTGACAGCTGCAGAGGCTCAAGCCTGTACCTGAGTCACTCCAGCCAATCAGAGCCCTTGTGGCTGTTTCTGAGTGTGCGGCCAGTAAAGCGTCCAAAAAGAGTGTAAGTACATTCTGACACCCTCCCAGATTAAATGTCACAGAGTGTCACTGGGTCCTAATGCCCAACACTCCTTCACTCATGTGTTGGATATGACTATCGACCTGTCACTTCAGTGCCACTGATGCCTCATGATTGTCTTTGCCCTCCTATCTCAGGACAATCCACTACAGAGGAGCTCTATCACACTCCCCCCAAAAACAAACTATAAAAGGTGTGTGCCTTTTCCCAAAAAATCAATAAAATATCTAAAAAAAATTTTTTATATTGCATAAATATTATATAAAAAGACACAAGTTTTAATTAATTAATTAATTCATTCCTTCATTCATTCATTCAATCAATCATTTTCTGATTCATTTGTTTGTTCTTTTGTTCATTGCTTCAATCATTTATTTATTCATTTGTTCGTTATTATATGCATCAATGTAAAACTCTTACAGTCCTTAATGCCACAGATGTTCATTTAAAATGTCTATCAAGAAACAGATGTCAAATATTAATTTATTCATCATCATTCAGCTAGTCCCTTACTCATCAGGAGTCGCCACAGGGGAATGAACCACCAACTTATCAAGCATATATTTTACACAGCATATGCCCTTCCATGTTTTTGGACTGTGGGAGAAACCGGAGCACCCGGAGGAAATCCATGCGAACATGCAAACTCCACACAGAAATGCAGACTGACCCAGCCAGTACTCGAACCAATGACCTTCTTGTTGTGAGGCGACAGTTCTAACCACTGAGCCACCGTGTTGCCCAGTCGTCAAATACTTATGTTTAATTTCATCTCACCCTCTTTCAACCCTGAACTAATACTTCATGCTGGATTTGTGCTTTGGTTCTAGGACTCATACCACATACTTTTATTTGATTGGTCATCTCAATCATTCCTATATTGATTATTGCTTTTTATTAGTTAGACAGATATATAGATAGATAGATAAATAGATAGATAGATAGATAGATAGATAGATAGATAGATAGACAGACAGACAGACAGACAGACAGACAGACAGACAGACAGACAGACAGACAGACAGACAGACAGACGATGATAGATAGATGGATGGATGGATGGATGGATGGATGGATGGTTGGATGGTTGGATGGATGGATGGATGGATGGATGGATAGATAGATAGATAGATAGATAGATAGATAGATAGATAGATAGATAGATAGATAGATAGATAGATAGATAGATAGATAGATAGATAGTCTAACAAGATGAGTTCATTTTTAATCATTACGAACATTTCTAATAATGACTAATTTTACATCTGTCTCTTTTTAATCTCTCACTCTAAAAACTGTAGGAGAAACACCCAAGTCTTAAATTAGAGTGTTGATACTTCAGTCAAGCAGAAAACTCCATTAAACCCGAAGGTCCGAGATATAAACCTGTGTACAGTTTTTTTTTTTTCCTCTAGGTAAGAATCACTTTGATGCACAGCAGGCCATTGCCGATGTTTCAACCATAATAACAATGAAAACTGCTGTTGAACAGCATCCGAGACATCTCCACAGAATGACTCTATTTGTAACAAAAATAAAAAATCAATAAATGTGTAACAGACACGAAAGGATGACTGGTAAATGAGAAATGTCTTCTGTATTGCACTTCTAGAGTCATTAGCGTAATGGATGCTGAATTACAACACCCATAACCGACAAAACCGCTTCACCAATGATTTCTGGAGCTCTAACTCACTCTCTCTTCCTTCTGTCAGTGCACAGAAGAAACAGAGATGGTTTGTCCATAGATCTGGAACAGATAAGGGCAAAATAAAAGCATATTGCTGCCAAAACAAATCTTCCTTCAGCAAACAACGCCAATGAAAGACTTATTCATGCCAAAGAAATAACAGTTAGTAATAGAAGAGAACACTTAAATTATGGCAAGCCATTTTACCATTTAATCTACTACTTACTATTTACCATTTTCATGACACTAATACTTTGTTTTTTAGATACTAGTACATTTTCCAGCAAATAGTAGTCTTTATTTATTAGCTATTCGTGTGTAATCTTTGGACACTAGGGCCTATTATTTAGTGTGTTTTTTAAAAAATATACTAGTATACTTGCTCATCAGGAGTGGTTCCAACCCAGGCTCATTCTGTTTATGTACCCCTATACACATTTCTGGAGAAAGCAAAATATACATACATATATATATATATATATATATATATATATATATATATATATATATATATATATATATATATATATATATATATATATATGCTACATTTTTTAAATAAAAAAGAAAACTAAATAAATAAATACAATAATAATAAATACATAAATAAATAGAGTGACAACAGTAATAGGTGATAGGATCAGGGATAATGCTGTGCTATCTTACAATAGTAGGTTAATATAGAAAAAGCTTGAGGCTCTTGACAGTTTAACGATTACAGAAAAAGATTACAGTTACATACAAGACAGTCACATTATTCCCCAGGAAGTACACTTTTAGCAGAGAAATATGATTATAAGGGTTGCAAAACGTATGATAATTTGCTAGAACCTCTAATTGAACATAACATTTTTTCAAATGTAAATAAAACATCAGATCTTGAAGCCAGTGTGATGCTTTATGTGACTTTAAAGATTTGCAGTGCAATAAAATGTGTCTGTGAGCCAGTAAAGATGCAAAGGCTATAATGTTTTGTTCTCCTTGAGTCAGACTCAGTTCATTAGGTGGAATAAAACCAAAGCAAATTCTGCACATGGCTTTAGTTGTACTTCACACACTTTAGACAATGTATCGAATATAGTTGACCGGTAAGGAGTAAGCTTAGGGCACCTCCAAAACATATGAGACAAGTTTGCTTCACCTGTGTGACATCTTATACAGGCCTTGTCAAAAGTAGAGCTAAAAGAGGCTATCCGTGATCTACTTAGATGTGTTCAGTGTAACACTTTAAAACTAAAATGTTTTACTTGTAGTATGGATCTGCTTTCGTTTGCTTGAGCACCTACTATTTTTTTTTTTTTGTGAAGTGCACACACTGACTTCTTTTCATTATTGTTGTACTAAGGGTTAATACTGTACTAACTACTACTTGTCAATGAAATAAACACTGGTATCAAACGAATAAATACTACTAGCATAAATATAAATGTCTGTATTACATATTTTAAATGTTAAAAACGCTCCCCATGCCAAAAATAACTAAATAAAAAACTGCCACCTGACTGATAACAACTTCACTACTTTGGTCTGTCAATCAAAAGCCTCTACAAAGTAAAATGCTCTTTGAAAAACCATTTATATTCTGATCTCAGCAGCCGAGCGAACTCATCTTAAACGACTACAAATCTCCTCTCAAACAATCCAGAGCAAATCGAGAAAACAGCCACCTGAAAGTGGTCGATACTCACGTATAAAGATATAAACAGCACACTGACAAAATCCCTGGCAGAAAGAGGAGTCGCATGCTAAGAAACAACATCTATCAATTAAGCATGCTTTCTCCTGCCACTCTTTGAAGATGCATCGCAAATTCACATTTGTGTGGCGCTTGCATCATAAATGAATCACGAGGCAGCCGTTCGCGTTTGATTGTATTAGTATTGCGCAAAAAAATCCTGATGGATTCTGCTGCTTCAAAGGCGCCCATCTAAAAGACTTCAGGCAGGCTTGGAAATGCACAAATCTAGCAGGCTCTTAAAAATTTAAACAGAGACGCAGACCTTCTTCTGGGACCGCCTGTCAAACCTGTCCTAATATGTGAGATACACACAAACAACTAGCAGAGCAGACGAGACTCTCAGACCCTCCACAACAGCAGGACGAAGCTTTATTACTGCGGTGCAGACTAACACACTCTCATATATGAAGTATGGACACGCACACACACCTGTGCACCTCATACAGGCACACTCACACAGAGGCACACGGTTATAGGCAGGCCCAGACAGATTCATTGTTTGCTATTTCTGTGAAGACTGGTTGAAGTTATCTGAGGATTTATTCTGAATAATTCATTCTGATTATTATTATAATTATTTTTGTATTTATTTATTTAACAAGGAATGTCCCGTTGAGATTGAATACCTCTTCTATCAGGGAGCATGGTTGCCACGACACACAAACACACACAAAATAATACTTAAAAAAGTATAATGGTCTGAACTAGGACTGCACAATATATCAAATATCACAATGAGTGGCAATATTAGTATATGGAATACATGTTTAGCAGACGTGTGATGAATTACATACATTTTATTTATTGGTTGTTTGTCCAAATATGACCAATCAGATTTAGCCTTACTATCTTTATCTCCTTACTATCTTTTTTAAAAAAACTAGAACTAATAGAACTGTATTGTGTAAATACAAAACAAACTGTATACCTCCTTCGTTTTCGTATTTGTGAATGTATTTAATACATAATCTTACTGTAAGCCTTTTAGAAGTAAATCTAATTCGCGCTGCACATTGAACCGTACAGCACCTTAGAGTCTGTAACAGACACTTAAACTGTTACTTTAACACATTTGTACCCAATAATGGGTTTTATTTCTGTATCGCGATCGCAAATGAATCTTTTTAACCGCATCTTCTAAGTGAACCGGTTGAAATCAAATCGAACTGAATCATTTGAAACGATTCGCGTCTCCAGTAAGCACTTATCCACCGAATACTTACTTTATAACAAGACTAATACCCACCTCTGACTCGAAATAATCCAATATATACTCTCAATCATTTATTAGAACAGTAACGTTACACTGAGATTAAATTTGAGAAGCGTTGAACCGATGATTCAGTGAACCGAACACAAACAGTACATGACAGCCTGCTGTGACTGAACTTAACTTAAACCACATGACTACATAATTATGGTATGGTGAGTCTTAACATCTGCGTTCAATATCTGAACTTTCCATCACTACTGTGTATCTAACCTCAGAAGTATGTCTTGCACACATATTGTACTTAAGGCTGCTATCTTGTGTTGTATTTGAATTTGAGGATGGGTAGATGGTATTGGTAGATGATAGTGTTCATGTGTCCTCTAAATACAGGTTTCAAAAAAATGTATGACTGAGTTTTTATTATACAATATTTATTCTGTTGAATCTTGCACCAGACAAACATCTTTATTTAGAAAAAAAAAAAAAACTAAAACTAACATAGAAACTGATTAAAACTTGTAAATCTCCTTCTAGAAACAAATTAAAACGAACTAAATTTGAAAACAAAAAGTCTAAATGAAATAGAAACTAAAACTAATGAAAAATCCAAAACTATTTTAACTTTGGTCTGATTAAGAATTTATTAAAAGTCAGCTAATAAAAAAAGCTTTTTTTTATGGGAAATGTTATATCATAAGACATACTGTCATCGCAATCCTCAACAACAATAACACACTTCACATAACAGAATAGCAAAGTCCACTAAAGGAGGTTGAACTTTCTCATATATATATTCTAAACTCTGGAATAACCTTTCTGATAAAGTCCAAGACTAAGACACACTCTCTTAGGTCAAAGCTAGATTAAATACTTATATTTTTAGTAAAGCATATACACAATGCATCACATAACTGAAGGATGCATGAATGTGCTCTGTGTAGATGAGTGGGCTGGACAAACCACCTGTTGAACACACTTCTTTTTATGCACCAGGCAATTTTTTTTTGAATTACTTCTCTGTTTTATATAATTGATAGCTAAGAATGGTTGCGTGTGCTCCATGCATGTGAGCAGGCTTGACAAACCACACGTAGGACACACTCTTCCTGTCTTAATCCACAAGAATCGCATCGATTGACCCGATCACCCCCTTCCCTAAACCCAATAAACATTTTTTTTTTCAAAAGCAATCCAGAAAAAGAAAAGCTTTCCCCTGATTTTTACCACTTTTTCAGATCTTACCACATTCTTACCCTGTTATTTACTTGTTTATTTAAATTTTTGCAGGTTTTGCCTATATTCTATGTTTTACCTGCTTTCTGAAATCATTCTTCGCCAAACTTGAACCCCATTTTCACAACTCAAGTCCACTGACGTACATGGCAAGCTACTGGGCATTCTGGTAACAGTGGAAAAGCTGTCCACATGGAGATAAGCAGTCAGCTGGTAGCGCAAAAAGAAACAGAAGCCTTCGGCGGTGTCATACCACCCCGTAGCATATACAGTTGAAATCAGAATTATTAGCCCCCCTGAATTATTAGATCGCTTGTTTATTTTTCCCCAATTTCTGTTTAATGGAGAGAAGATTCTTTCAACACATTTCTAAACATAATAATTTTAATAACTAATTTCTAATAACTGATTTATTTTAACTTTGCCATGATGACAGTAAATAATATTTTACAAGATATTTTTCAAGACACTTCTATACAGCTTAAAGTGACATTTAAAGGCTTAACTAGGTTGATTAAGTTAACTAGGCAGGTTAGGATAATTAGGCAAGTTATTGTATAACCATGGTTTGTTCTGTAGATTATCGAGAAAAAATATAGCTTAAAGGGGCTTATAATTTTGTCCCTAAAATGGTGTTTAAAAAATTAATAACGGCTTTTATTCTAGCCAAAATAAAACAAAAAAAGACTTTTTCCAGAAGAAAAAATATTATCAGACATGCAGTGAAAATTTCCTTGCTCTGTTACACATCATTTGGAAAATATATATAAAAAAAGAAAAACATTTGAAGGGGGCTAATAATACTGACTTCAACTGTATACTATATAACTACAGGTTAACTATATATATATATATATGTATATATAATAAAAATTCATAATAAATTACAAAATATGCCCTTTACATCTAAATAGAGTGAACACATTAATTACTATCACCTTTATCCAGACAAACTCATTTAAGAAGAATGCACACATAAAATCCCCAAAAGAAGACATGATTTTTTCCCAAAGTGGATGCCTCATTAATTGTCCATTATTTTACTGAGCAGATGAATGTGTGCTGGTGTGGGTCATGAGGGGACTGTTAACAATGACTGTTAGATTCAGCTCATGGCTTTCACAGAGCGTGACCAAATTTGAGCCTAAATGAGAAAACTGAAAGTCCATCCATGAGCCGATACAATACTCACGTTCCCTGAGGATGCTCTACAACAACAATCTCAAACTCAATTCCTGGAGGGCTGCAGCTCGGCATTGTCTCCACCTCACACCTGGTTAATAGTCTTTAGTAGTCTTCAACACTTTGATTATTTGGATCAGCTGTGTTTGGTTAGGGTTGGAGCAAAACTGTGCAGAGCTGCAGCTCTCCAGGAATCGCGTGTGAGACCTATGCTCTACAACAGGGGTGTCAAACTCAATTCCTAGAGGGCCGAAGCCCTGCACAGTTTAGTTCCAACCCTGCTCCAACACACTTACCTGTAGGTTTCAAACAAGCCTGAAGGACTCAATTAGTTTGATCAGGTTTGTTTAATTAGGGTTGGAACTAAACTGTGCAGAGCTGCGGCCTTTTTGGAACTGAGTTTGACACCTGTGCTCTACAACAAACACACACACACACACAAAAAAAACAACAACAAAAAAAAAACACCACATGCCTATAAACAAATCTTCAGACTCTACTAGGACAGATGCAAAAGCACATGTGGTAAAAGGAAGATGCCACCTTAAAATGTCTTGATGGATGAAAAATGACACACAAAGAAAGGTCAGCAATCTTCACAGTCTCGGAGATGAATTTTTGAGGAAGCTGAAACGCACATGAAAGAACTGAGGACAGACTTTATTCCAGAGGCACATTTTCAGATTCACAACATCACACCGACTAGGTGAATACAATCTGAAAATAGATTTTCAACTTGATTTATTCACCCCTGTTAGACACAGAAACAATGTATTTTTAAATACTAATAATTATTATTGAACAATTGAAAATAAAATAAAATAACTTTTTTAGCTAATTTGGATAAACATATTTTGATTAATAATTGTTTATAATCTTGAAAGTCGTGTTATGCAATATTTGGAATAATATGAAAATGTGTTTTAAATTGAATAACTTATTTAATTACATTATATTCAATTTTTTTGACCTATCATTATAATTTATTAGTAATGCACTTTTAATTAGTAATAATTCACGTTTTTAATTAGGTTCTACTATTAGTTACATGTTTTTATTACAAAGTTATTTAACGTTTAATTTACTATCATCATCTTCAAAGTCGAAAATTTTATTGTAAGCTACAAGTAATGAATACAATATTTTCATTTTATTTTATTATTATTTTATGTTTAATTTATTATCATAATCTTAAAAGTTTTAAATTATTTAATAAGATATTTATAATGAATACCAAATAAATGTATTAATAAATTAAATTAAACTAAATTAAATTAAATTAAATTAAATTCAAGATTTTTGCTTGAATCTAGAAGCTGTTGAACACCAAATTCACTCATGATTTCTCGTTTAAAAGTTAAAAAAGTATCCATTCTCAACTATTTTCCATTGACATATAAAACTGTGGCTCCGCAAATGCGTTTGTATGAGTTGCAGAGGTGTATATGCAACTGTGTCTGTGTTTTTGTGTTGTTACCTCATATATATTGCAACTGTGTGTTTGTCTACGCTGCAGTAATAAAGCCTGGACCTGCTGCTGTGGAGGTCTGAGAGCTTCACCCACTCTGCCAGTTGTTTGTATGGTTGAAAACCCAGGCCTCAAAGCATCCAGAAGATCTATCAAACCCCCCGCCTTGCCTTCGCTGGCAACCCACTGGGCATTAATTCCCTCCGCTGCGAAAAAAAATCTAACCGACTTGCCAATTTCAGGCTTCTACGTACTTTCAGAGGCTTCCCGGGACGCCCAGACCAGCCGCTTTTGGTTTTGATCAGCTTCATAAGAACAGATACTGGGTGTTTGGCCAAAGCCACGAGGATGCCAACACCATTCTGCAAAACAATTATCCATACTTACTGCGGGCAAGGCTTTGAATTACCTTCAATTATCACTTTCTGCTAAATGATTTGAAGAGCTTTTATTTTTCCTCCAGAAACAGGGCAGGTTTAACAGCCTTAGGGTAGAAACTCAATTCTCTCCAGGCTATGTGTGAAATGATTACTGTGTTTATGAGGAAATAAAGCATAATATGAGCGCACGTTGAATTTGTAAATGAATAAAGCTTGATTTAGAGATTTACCAGTCTTATTAAGGGCTGTAAAAAGATTCATCTTGAGGTTTGTGATCTCTATTAAAAAAGTATGTAATAATTAATAACAATGTGCATATTTTCTTTAAAACAATGTTTGTTCTGGATTTATTATAAAATCTTGAGAACATTTGTGACCCTGGATCTTATGTTGCATGAGTTAATGTTTAGCTTTAGTTTAAGTTATAAAATGTATACAGCAGATTTCTACTAAACCTTGTAGAACAAAAATATGAATACAGCTGTAAGTTTTGGTTCAATTATAGTAAATATGAAAATGTATTTTACCCCTATATTTTCCTAGTTCCTGCGCTAGCCTGCTGCTACAGATGACACTAGTTTTTATATGATCTTTCATCTTGTTTTGCACTTGAACGACTAAATTAATTCTTGAAAACTGATTGTATTGAAAGTTGAGCATATAGCCCATTGGAAACCACTGACTCAACCAATCATATCAAACGTGTTTTTTTGCACGGTGCATCTTTTGAATGCCTCACTAATGGACTTGCATGTTAGGTAGCATCCTTGCCATCGAGCGATGTGCACTCGCAGTTGAAAAAAAAAGTCATCTCCGAGCAGAAAGAGCATGTTATATTACTAGCATCTTATTTATTCTCCAATCAAATGTATGCAGAGGCGGGGTTTCCGTTGAGGTGTTAGCAGTGTTTGTGCTGGCAAAGCGACTGGGTCACTGTTTCCCAGAGCTGTATGACTTTACAAATTCTTAAATATTGCAATATTACTAAATATTACCATTCTAACAATTTCACAGCAGATTCAGTCGTTGACTAGTGACATAAAAAAGTTCATCCATTGCTCGTTATTTTATGCATATAGTATATCCATGTAATCTCTCGGCTGTTTATTAGAACATGGCGGATTCTTTGTTGACATTCTGTCCATAAGAACAGAGCTTCAAGAGCTCTTGACGTATCTCTGTACCTCCACCTTTTGGTACCCTTTCTCGTTTTTGATACCCTTTCGAAAGGGTGTCAAAAAAGTGGTACGGTACGGTTTGGTTCGGTGCGCTAATTGACAGTGGAAACGTCCATAAAAGCGTACCAAACCGAACCGTACCGTACCACTCCACAGCACACCACAGCATGTTGAACTAGAGGTGTAGACAGAAAAAGAAGACACCAGTAACATAATTGTGTTTATAAACACATGTGCTTATAAACTGGTATGGCAGCAGTGCCTCGGCCTCCGTCAACCTTTGAAATCTCACAAGTGCCAATCTAAAAACACAGATTTATGAAAAGTGCTGATTTCAGCCAATATCACACAGACTGGGAAAGGTCAGAGACTGCCTATCTATAGATGAGTCAGTGTTAAGCACACAGGCCAGTTAATTATGTTTGGACATGGGAGTGCAATTAAGAAGAGCCATAGGAGCAGTGTAGATGGTACACACATACCGATCAACCCACACATGCACACACAGCTCTGAGATGTAAACTATTTGGTGTTGTATTCCAAACTCTGCATGAATTTTGTTGATAGTTATAGATCAACAGCATGGTACAAAAATGTATTATAATATAATATAATATAATACAATATAATATAATATAATATAATATAATATAATATAATATAATATAATATAATATAATATAATAAATATAGTATAATATAATATAATATAATATGATATAATATAATATTATAATATAATATAATATAATAAATATAATATAATATAATATAATATAATAAAATATAATAAAATATAATAAAATATAATATAATAAAATATAAAATAATATAATATAATATAATATAATATAATATAATAAATATAATATAATATAATATAAAATAATATAATATAATATAATACAATATAATATAATATAATAAATATAATATAATATAATATAATATAATAAAATAAAATATAATAAAATATAAAATAATATAATATAATATAATATAATATAATAAATATAATATAATATAATATAAAATAATATAATATAATATAATATAATATAATATAATATAATATAATATAATATAATATAATAATATAATATAATATAATATAACATAACAGGTCAACATACTACAACTGAATTAATATTATTCATTATATTTACAGAACAAATATACAGAATACAAGATGTAAAATATAAAAATACACCGCAAGTAACAGCATTAATCAGCACCAGCATGCTTTCCAACTCTAGAAATATTAAAATTATAGAAATAAGAATATATTGAGCCACACTCTAAGGTTACTTTCACATCTATGGTTCAGTTCGTTTGATCCGGACCAAGGGCAACAAATGATACATTGTAGCATTTTGCGTTGTTATTGGGTCCTTTTCACACCACACTGCTGGCTTTGGTCCGAACCAGTTGAAAAGAACCAATATGCAGTCATGAGACAAATCCACATCACCCATTGGCCAAATGTTATTGAACGTATTTCCTAAACTGCTTTTCGATTGGTCAGAATTAACGTGCAGGAAAATGCCAATAGAACATCCGCAACTTAACAAACTGGCAGACATAAAATGTCGCTTTTTACTATGGAGGGAGGACTGATTGGCTGCCTGATTGTATCCCTGATCATAGTATACTATATAGTTTGTATACATCTAGACAAACTATACATTTGAAGAATTAAGTGCGGCTGCAGCTGAAAAAGGCAAAGCACATCGCAAGTCACTTCAGGAGGAGGTGCTGAATTAATTTAGCAAAACTGTGACATGGTCATCTTCCGGAAATATTTCCAAAGATCCATCAGGTATTCTCTCTCTCTCTCTCTCTGTCTATATATATATATATATATATAGGTGCAGAACAATTTTATGTTTGAGTCTTTTATAGTACGGATCATGTTTTCACTACAAACCAACCACTCACTCACTCCAGGGTTCGTTTGGAAGCGTCCCAAGAGACTTTTTTGGTTCGCTTTTGGTGCACACTTGGATGCGATTGCTACATTCAAACATGCCCAAACAAACCAAGATGGAAAATAAACACTAGTGCGATTCAACCGAACTAAATAAGGCAGGTGTGAAAACACCGTAAAAGGCCTAATATATCTGTTGAGCACCTACAGCAAAAACACTCAAATTAGCCGTATTTACTGTCCCATAAACAAGGCTCTAAGTATAAACAGTACAGATGCATCAGTCTTTCCAGCGAACCAGGAGAAATGTCCTCTTTTCTTTTCACCAGCCGAACAACAGCATGCCACACAACTATTCCAATTCTCAACCCAGTGCTCCCATTGCCCATATTTTCTTTACTTCATAGGTCGCCACTGGTCTTCCTGTGGAGGAACAAGGCAACAAGTGAGCGGCGTGGAGAAAACATAGCAGCGCAGCACGACGGCGCCTTTAAATTTGTTTAAAACACCTGCTGATGTCCAAGGCCACACATTTCCTTGACAACCTCCACACGCTAAACAAAACACGGCCAGGTGGGAACGGCTTACCACTGTGAATAAACATTGTTAGCCATTTTGTAAAGTAGAAAATGCTCAGTCCACTGTGGTCAGCTTAATTGAATATGTTGTGCCATAGTGATAAAAAAAAACACTGTTAGGAAAACATTTTGAAAATTTGAAGAAGAAAATAAAAAAAAAGACTAACCACAGAGAAACAGAAAATGGTACAATATGCCACAACAGGAAAACCACAAGAAGAGTGGAAAAATAATTATACTTTCATGTAAGTACAGATACACCGAACAGCTTACTCTAGAAAAAAAGTCTAAGAAATAATTAAAAAAATAAATAAATAATATATATATATATATATATATATATATATATATATATATATATATATATATATATATATATATTTATTTATTTTTATTTATTTTTTATATATATTGCTGGTTCGAATCCAGGCTGTGTTCATGTTCTCCCTCAGTTCCCGTAAGTTTCCTCCAGGTGCTCAGATTCCCCCACGGTCCAAAGACATGCGCTATAGGTGAATTGGCTAAACAAAATTGACTGTAGTGTACGAGTGCTTGTGTGAGAGTGTATGGATGTTTCTCAGTACTGACACATGGCTGGAAGGGTCTCCACTGCATAAAACATATGCTGGATAGGTGGAGGTTCATTCTGACCCCTGATAAATAAAGAACTAAGCTTAAGGAAAATTAATGAATAAATGAGTGTATATTAAATCTCATAGTCAGTCGTTTCAGGTGAATTGGGTAGGCTAAATTGTCCGTAGTGTATGAGTGTGAATGAGTGTGTGTGGATATTTTCTAGAGATGGGTTGCGGCTGGAAGGGCATCACCTGCATAAAAATGTGCTGGATTAGTTAGCGATTCATTCCGCTTTGGCGACCCTAAATTAATAAAAGGACTAAGCCAAAAAAGAAACTGAATGAATAAAATAATATAATACAATGTATTATAATATAGTTTATATATATATATATATATATATATATATATATATATATATATATATATATATATATACATATATATACATATATATATATATATATATATATATATATATACACACACACACACACACACACACACACACACACACACACACACACACACACACACACACACACACACACACACACATATATGTATATATATATATATATATATATATATATATATATATATATATATATATATATATATATATATATATATATATATATATATATATATGTATATATACTTAAATCTTCTGTTTATGCAAGTATACAGACTTTGCATGATAAACGCTCTATTATATAAGAACTCAAATTGCAGTTGGAATTTCTCAGCTGATCGTATCTCTCCATATAATCCTTTCTCAGAGGTCATACACTTAAAGCACAGCCAAAAATTTCTAACAGAGCAATTACGTCCAGCTGTGGCCAAACTATCTGGTCCTTTCATTTAATGCTCCTAAACAAAAGACATAAAACAAGACAGCCTGCTGAGTTTCTTTCCATCACATCTAAGCCTGAACCATCTAATGGAGCTGTTTGAGAAGCCATGCTTGGCCCGTTAACATGAAGAGACTGTAATGACTGGACAAATTGCTCTTGCACGTGACAGCTGTGATGAATGGTCTTGACAATGATACTTTGAGTGCAATATTTCCACAATATTAGCCATAATTAAGAGGTACTGGTTCAATCGGTGGTGTTCCTGGAGAAGCTCTAACAAGGTCAACAAGCCCGCTGGCATAAAACGAGACACTTTTCATGATGAATTCTGCCCTGGATGTGTTTCTGGCAGCTGTCTGAGGGGCAACAACTGTTTAAATATGATATGCCTGCATGTAGGGTACTTTTCCTAGAGAGTAAACAGCATTTCTGTCACCGCTAGTTTAATTGAATAGAGAGTTATTTGACAAACAGGTAATTGTTTCTGAGCTGAAATGGATTTAAAGGAATACGAGAGGCCTGCAGGGTTACAAATGGGAATCAAGAAAAAAACAATGCTTTCATTGAGTGTAATAGGTGGAAATAAAACAATAAAAAGGGCACTTCTGTTTGTTTGATAGTGTTTTTGTAATGATTTGAAAGATTTCAGCCAT
This sequence comes from Danio rerio, assembly GCF_052040795.2. NCBI lineage: Eukaryota > Metazoa > Chordata > Actinopteri > Cypriniformes > Danionidae > Danio > Danio rerio. Next base: position 9,914,192 of record NC_141031.1, read on the forward strand.
ATTCAAACTGTGTTGTGAGATGTTGACCAATTTGGCATTGTACGATGTTTAATGTGAAACATCGCTATGGACGATGGCATTGCCGTCAAAGGCGGGGGTGGGGGTGGTTGTTGTTAAATATCAAATTATTCATGATGAATTAATTAATTAATTAATTGCAGCCTACCGTTTTCACTACCTGACCCACATGGTCTTTGCTTTACCCATAATCAAACCATAAATTAATAAATAAAGTTACACACAAATTACCACCTGTCAGCAACGGGACTCTGAAATGAATAGGCACAGTGATCTGTGTTGTTATAATGTTTTTTTTTTCCCCCACAGCTGGTGGAGGAGACGAGAGTTTGTTTGGAGTTCACTGTAATTTGTATTGTGATTGATGATAACTTCCTTATTTTATTATTATTATTATTATTATTATTATGGGGAAATAATAACAAGTAAAGATGCTAGGGCTCAACCAATTTGGTTGTATATGCGCCCACATTTTTATCTATGCGAACTGTTACCGTGGGACCTGTTTTCACGCCAAAATCCTCCCCATGTGCGTGGATTTAGCAGATGCAGAATGCCTCTTTGTACCTAAAACCCCCAAAAGCAGATTTAAACAGTTGTTATGTGAACTTGCTGAAGTAAAAAAAAAAGCCTGCAATTCTTGCCCCGCCTTTGTCCTTTTCCTATTGGCCCACTGCTCTAGAACTAAACGCGACTGGATTGGTTAATATCAGCTGTCAATCACTCAGTCAATGCCTTTTGCCTTTAGATGACAGGAGTTACAACCGCAGAAAATGTGAAGCGCTGAAGATGAGAGAATAAAAAAAACACTGCCAGATTTTGCTTTAGAAACCACCTAAAGTTACTAATAATGGCGCATCTTATTAGTGATCATGTGCTGAATTTTAATCCCTTCTATACACTTTTCCAAGAGTGGATAAAAGATTTCCAGTGGCTTCAAGTCTGCTATGAAAATGACTAAAGCCATTCACTGTAAAGTCTGTGGGACGTGGTTTGCAGGTAACAGCGTTTGCCACTGAATCTACACATTTTAAGTGTGAGAGGTGCTGTATAATCCTTCATTTAATCCTCACGATGCTGTCAGCCGTGCAAGCGGCAGCTATATGTAAAATTTAACACAGCTTATGAATAGACCATTATTGCTATTAAAATGACATGCAAATAATAGGTTAAATATCAATAAAAAATGTGGGGCAGGGCGATGGATAGCGATGCCAGCTCATCATCGTGAAGTTTATAGGCCATCGGCTAATTCAACCCAAGTTCAAACCCAACCCCTACAAGCTTAATCATTATTCCCTACATTTCTTCACTAATATTTAATAGAACTTCTATGTTAAGCTGCTTTGACACAGTTTACATTGTAAAAGCGCTATAGAAATAAACATGAATAATATAGTCCATTTAAAGGTGCTGAACTGACTCTTCTAAACTATAACAATACTATAATATGTTTTCAGATGTTTAATAAACATGTAAGAGAAAAAGTACAACCAGATGGTTGTTATTGCAAAAAAACAATAGACTGGATGCAGTTTACTCTGCTTATCACATAGATAATTGCCACAAATTGTAAAAATTTGACATAAAACATTGTTCTGAGCATTAATAGTTTATTAATTCTTTAATTAAAGGCAACGCTGACAGAAGCAAAATGGCTGAATGGAGCATATGATACACTAACCTACATAGTATTTACAAGATGAAGCCAAACTGTCAAAAGGCATTCACTGATGGTCAAGATGATTTGAAGTACATGTATGAGTCTGTGTAATTAGTTTCAGCGGCTGTTATTTTTAAATAACATTCCTTGGAATGTCACAACTGACCAATCAGAATCAAATATACCAGGCAGCCATGTAATAAGCTAAGCTAATATCTGTAAAAAAATCATAAAAGTCAGCTTTTCTGATTTGAAAATGCACATTACATGTTGGACTGTCTGTCTTTGTTTTGGTCTGTGTAACTCCACCTACTGCCAGTTTACCCAATAATGGTAAGAATTGCTTCAATGTGTGCATATGTGGCAAAAAATGTAAAACTGTTTAGCTCAACACATCAAAATTAAAAAAAAAAACTTTGCCTTCATTTTCTGTCCACATTTTTCACAGACTATCTCACTTTGCCATGACGTGATGCACAAACACAAACACTATCTAACAAAGGCATGTTTCCAGTGACCCTCTAAATCAATATTTGCTCCAATCCTGTCACAACACACACGCACACACACACACGCACGCACACACACACACACACACACACACACACACACATGCACACACACACACACACACACACACACACACACACACACACACACACACAGATCTTTATGCTACATTCATGCATTAAAAGCACAATTTCAGTCAATGTGACACTAACCCGATAGTTCAACACACACATATTTCGACCTAAGAAGCCAGTGCCTGGCGAGTCATTATAAATCATCTTGGCAGACAAAAGCAACAGATTAATAGATAATTTTAGTGGGCTTGTGTGAGTTTTCTAGCGTTTCCTGCTCTGAAAGGTTAATTGGGACTGGAAGAGAGGAGTGAGTCGCCCACAAGGCAAGATTTCCAGCGCCAGTGACATTCTTGCCTGTTATGAAGGAGCCCAAAAAGTGTGTGTATATGTGTGTGTGTATTTGTGCATGTATACGTGTTTGTTTGTGTATGTGTGTGTGTCTTGGTATTTGTCAATTTGTGAAGACCAAATGTCACACAAGTATAGTAATACCAGTGTTTTTTTGTTTTTTTTTACCTTGTGGGGACATTTTTGTGTCTTCAGAAATGTAATACATAATTTTAGAAACGTAAAACTAAACAATATTTTCTGTGAAGGTTGGTTTTGGGGTAGGGTGTGGGGAAATAGCATAGACAATACAGTACAAAAAAAAAAAACATTACTTCTATGTGAAGTCCCCATAAAGCATGAAAACCCTATGTGTGTGCATGTGTAAATGTTTAGGTCTGTGCAACGAATTGAATTAGTATCTAGATAGCAATTTGAACATACGTAATTTCTATATCGCGGTAAAGCACGATTTTCCCCCAGTATACTATACCAATCATAACACAGCTCGCCTAAACAGAGCGCGAGAACAGGAGACTGAATCGCCTGCATAAACAGGGGTGATGAGTTCAGCACAGGAGGACTTGGTCCCAAAAAACTGACAACATCTGTGGTGTGGGATTACATTGGATAGAAGAAGGCTGATATATCTCAAAAGCAGGTAATTTGTAAGACCTGTCAGTCACATGTCGCATCTTAAAGTGCGTGGAAAGCCCAAGTGTATTGCCTCCTTCAGCATTCAATGCACTGCGCTCGCACTTCGTTGTTGTTGCTCTGCAATCATCAACCATTTTTTCAGAAGAAGACAAACTATCAAAACATTGCTGCAGTTCCGATACAAGTTTAATTTATGGGGAATTAAACAGCACTGGATGTTTGGGTGTCCTGAGTTTGTCTAAGGTAATTAGTCTAAAGGAAATGTGTATATTCTATACAAAGTATAAATCTGATTGCTCAGTACTTGCAAAGTCATTTTAAGGCAAGTCATTTCACTCGACGGCCATCTTTGAAACACCTCTCGGGCAGTATGCTCGAGCATTCTGTCTGAATGGGGAAACGTCAAATTCTCCAAAACTGCTTGCCAAGTTTACAGTTGAATTTTATATTAGGAATCACCAAAAACAGAATAACTGTCTCTTTAGTTTCATTTCTAAACATTTAAGTCACACAAAATCTGCAGAAACTCACATCACGTCCGAGCCTCTCCTACACTGAAAAAAAGTGTTGCATGCAGAACTGTTGCAAACACATTAATTGTGTTCAATTTAAACAAACAAATTAAGTTTAATAATGTTCAACTTAATTTGTTTTTTTAAACTCAACACAAATAAATTGTTTACAACCGATTAATGTAAACAAATTGAGTAAATCCAAGAAATAATCTCTGAATAATTTTTTTCAGTGTTCGGAGTATTGTCAGTATTGTGATCGATGATTGGGTCCTGTACTAGAAGGTGGAATTTATTCACCATATAGTGATCCATGATTGACTGGGCTTTATTCACCATGATGACCGTTACACTTTTCCCCATTTAAAAACTTAAGAGTGACATGTCTTGTGTATTCTATAGTCTTTGGTTCTTGTTACATGACCCGCGGTCCACTTGTAGCATTCTGAAAGTAGAGATGTTTTCAACTGGGTGCGCATGGAATACGCAAGCGCGTCACCACTCCCAATATGCACACAAGCCGCACGCTTCTATTGGAAATAATGAACTAGTGCACGCAAAAGACACGATATGCGAATGGCCTATTTCATGGCAGCATCACAAAAGGGTCAATTATCTATGCATGGCATTAAAAAAAAAAAAAAAAAAAACTGTGGACACATACAAAAGTACTTCTGTCATGTGGTCAAACAGAACATTGGGGCACTTGTGTCTGATGGTGTACACACACACAGAATTCTATTCCTTTGTTTTACCATAGGTCTGTTCTAGAGACAATTTGTTAGGTGATTTAAATGTCGGAATTAGAGATATGTTAAAGGACTTTAACAAAGATCTAATTGTTTTCCTTTAGAAATCTGTTTCAGATGCAACGTGTAAAAAACGTGTGAAAAAAAAACCTGATTAAAATCAATATCGCAATATTGTTCAAGAAAACTGATAGTTTTTTTTTATTATTATTGCTCATATCATGTATGGTCCAGGTATTCATCCCATTCTGCGGCCCAAATGTCCCCACAAGTATATAAATACCAGTCATTTTTAAAAATATCTCAGAAATCATACAGAATTAATATTATGAAAGGGTTTGTCTAGGACTGAATATGCAGTCTGTACAGTATAAAAATCATTATGTCTATTGGAAGTCGCCATACAAAATGAAAACCAAAAATGTGTATGTGTGTATATATAAGACATCAGTGCCATGTGGAGGAATACAGAGAGAGTGAGAGCAAACACAAGCGAAATACACACATAATAAAGGATTATTTCGCCAGACAACACTCCTCCAGAGAAAGGGAATGAGGGAAAACGAGGAAGACAAGAAAGGGACTGTAGGGCTGAGTGGCTTGAAAGCAGAAGATGTAATAATGGAGAGAACAGGAGGAAGAAGCAGACTGTCATGGGTTACTCTGGGATCTGCTTGCCGCTTTATTTCTCACACAGAGACGGATGATTAGGTTGTCGGTTCATGGCTGTCCAAAGACAAGGTTCCCGGTGAAGGACAGCTGGCTTGGAGGACAGACAGCTCATAGGTGAAGAGGACACAAATTCAGCTTTGAGCGTAACCTGTGAGGCCAATCCAACGCTGCATTAGTCAACTACTGTATGACACAACCACTTAGTTTAGGCATGGTGACCTTTAAACTGCACTGCTGTTTATGCACGTGCACATTTTAGACGACCTTTCAAAATGCACTTATGATAGTTTCTTAATGGAACTTAGTGGTGCAAAATCAGATTATTGTTTGGACTCATCTTTGGTTCCCCTATTTGAATACATTAAATGCCTAATTGTTTTTATTTCCTTGAGATTTAGGCAAATTAACTGATATGATTGGCTAACCTCATTTTTTGTACAGTAAATCTACCATATTTGTGTAAATATTAGAGGTGTGAACCTACATCGGTCTCACGGTTCGGTTCAGTAAAAATTTTCATGCCATCGATTCGGTTCAATGCGATATCTCTGTGCATCATGATGCTTTGACGATGCTTTCCATAAACATTTTGATATTTTATTTGGCAACACAATAATTGTTGTATGTAAATATATTTATACATTATCTGTAATACATTTTTGTCCTTTAATACAAGCAGTCAGAAATATCTACTGTACATATTACATTTTAATTTAACTTTTACCTGCTCAACGAAAACACTCTTTAACTACTCAACAACATTCAAAAAGCAAGCGGAATAATATTTGCATTTGTTTATTTGCTATAAATGCTCATGTTGTTCTGTACATGCACTGAAGTTTTCTTTGATACTTTAAATGCCTTTGATTGGTCACACGCTCTACAGAAAAGGCTGCGATTGGCTCTAATGGTCAGCGTGGTTCTGGTTCAGCAAACAGTGGCTGTGTCCGAAACTGCCTACTACTCAATAGGTACTGCATTTGAATTCAAACAAACTTCTCTGCCGTTAGAAAAGTACTATGTACTGGAATTCAGACGTACTACAACTGCCATTTTGTCATGGTCACGTGACCTGCCTGCGTCAGTTGTGTTGGTTCTCTCCCATTCATGAATTCTCTCGAGGTGCATCATGGGATACCGTAGCATGCATGGGATCCGCACTTCAGAATCTCGCCGGAAGTAGTAATATCATCTGGGTACTTCTCGCATACTGATTTTGGAATTCTATGAATTCGATTAAATTACTGATTTTAGCGTACTGTATAGTATGGAAGTATGCGCTTTCAGACACTAATGTTTTACGGCTGCGACGATCAGCTAATCCATTATAGATGGTGACGCAGTGGAGAAAACTCGCTCTGCAGACACGCTCAGGTCTGGATCCACAAGTTACGTTTTTGTTGAAACAGCCGAGAGGAGATAAACATTACCTTATAAACGTTACCTTTAATTTTTTTTCCAAGCTGGGTTCTGATGTACTTCCCTGTCAGTGAAAGACTGTCCACAAGAGGTGAATTGTGCACAGTTATCGGCTTTTTAAGCAATTGGAGCACTTTATTTACTCATGGTCTCCTCCCTCGCCATAATAAGCTACTGCTATATAACGTAAAAGTAAGAAATGACGTGAGTACGTTATAACCGTTTATGATTATTACTAAACCGATAGTGAATTGTTCGCGTGAATTGCAGTGCATCAAAGAAACAATAAATTCTGACACCCCTAGTAAATATAGATTACATGACAGAACTAGCTTAACATTATTTGTGCATTTTATTTTAATAGTCTAGCACAAGGGTGTCCAAACTCGGTCCTGGAGGGTCAGTGTCCTGCTGAGTTTAGCTCCAACTTGCTTCAAAACACCAGCCCGGAGGCTTCTAGTATATCAAGTAAGGGCTTGATTAGCTGGTTCAGGTGTGTTTGATTAGGGTTGGAGCTAAACTCTCCAGGACACCGGCCTACCAGGACCGAGTTTGAACACCCCTGCTCTAGCACATATAGCACCCTTTTCTCTTCTTTTTTATCCTTTTATTCCACATTTTATCTGTTTTTATGTTGTTGTTTTTTTTATCATTTTAATTATTTGTTTTTATTTTATTTTTCTTATACTTGTTTCTTTTATTCTTGTTTATGTAAAGCATGTTGAATTGCCACTGTGTATGGAATGTGCTATATAAATAAACTTGCCTTGCCTTGCCTAAAGAGAACACCTCAAACACAATTTCTCTTGTTGCAAAACTGTTTGAATTTCTTCATTTGAATATAAAAAATAAGATATGTAGAAGAAAGCTGAAAACCTGTTATCAATGATGTCTACTGTGTTTTTTTTTTCTAAGAAAGTCAATAGTTGCAGGTTTTCAGCTTTCTTCAAAACACATTTTTAGATTTCAACAGAATAAAGAAACTCATAGAAGATTTGGATGCACTAGACCAGGGGTTCCCAAACTTTTCAGCCCGCGACCCCCAAAATAACAATGCCAGGGACTCGCGACCCCCAATATCATCTGAGGTGGTTATAAATACAGAAACCTTGCATGCAATTGCGCACACACACCAATAGAACCAAGTCTATTCTTCGATTATTTTTTTTAATGTATGTCAGTGCTGTAAATGTGCCAGAAAGTTGAACTTGGTATTATAAAATCAATCTGCTGCATCTGACGCTATTGCTGAGTCTTTAATATAATGTAATTACCTCAGGGGGCGCAATCCATTAGAACTAGTAACTATAAGCTACTGTAGTTATATAGCATAAAGTAACTAAATGACTTTTTCTCTTCAGTAGGTTATGGCTAAAATATTGTAATTATTATGGTTTAAAAGAAATAAATAGATTTTTGGAAATCACCAGGCGACCCCCTTTTCATTGTCCCGTGACCCCTCGGGGGGGTCCCGACCCCCACTTTGAGAACCACTGCACTAGACCACAGGTGTCAAACTCCAAAAGGGCCGCAGCTCTGCACAGTTTAGTTCCAACCCTAATTAAACACACCTGATTAAACTAATTGAGTCCTTCAGGCTTGTTTAAAACCTACAGGTAAGTGTGTTGGAGCAGGGTTGAAACTAAACTGTGCAGGGCTTCGGCCCTCAAGGAATTGAGTTTGACACCCCTGCACTAGACAGTCAGTGAATGGTGAGTAAAATACTTTTATTTTTTTGGCTGAACTATCCCTTTAAATAAATATCACAAAAATGTGCAATTGCAGAAGCATAACTAACATGTCATTTAATCTCTGAGTCTTTTCAGCATAAATTTCTATTTCATACCAAGGCTGATGTTTACATTTCAAAATTTACATGGCAATTTGTGCATCGCATCTCAGGATTCTGCCACTTCAGTCTTGACAATTCTTGTTTTGGTGGCGGAGTCCAGATACTAGTCCTATCTTGTCTTGTAAGTTGTGCTTGGCTCAAGTTTTCTCAGGTCAAGCTCTCTTATCCTGTTCTTATCCACAACCCCTGTCTGTCTTCGTTTTTTGTATGAGCGTCATCTTGGGTTTGGGCCGTGCACTCTCGTTCGGGTGTTTGTTTTGTCCGATGCATGGTGTGTTATTCTCAGCGCCTCAGTCTAGTTGGTTTCGTTTGGCAAAGGGATGGAAAATGCATGTCGCATGTGTGAGTGCACAGTAAGTGTTCATTTATCCTGTACTACGTTCAGTCTTCTGTTGGTGTGGTGTTTAGCATGTGGTTAATATTTACATGCGTCATGTGCTTTAATGTTGCGTTTCATGTTCCATTGTTTGTTATTTCTCTTTATAGTCTCCTCATGTCTGCTGCCCTGTGCCAGTTGCTCAGATGTCATTATCCAGTTGTGTCTTGTCCTGTTCTGTCCAGCCCTGATTCCTGCCAACCTGCCCAGTCAAGTTTGTTTATCAATGTTTTCCAACTTAGGGTTGTTTTTGTTGCGATTTTGTTTTATTTTATAATTAATAAACCTTTTTAATTCACTGCACCTGAGTCCTCACTCCTGTTCCCTTCCTGAAACCTGACATAGCAAATATATAGAAGTCCATCACAATCTGCTCTTCACCTAGCGCACCCTCCGATAAACTTTCCCGGACTTTGATCCGAATGTTGGCAGATATGAAATACTCAAGTTTCTTCATGATCTTTACACTGTACAAAATTATCTGCTGTTTCCGCCTTATCTTTATACATCTAAGCTCCACAGAAAACTAGTGGCAAATTTTTAACTGAAAACAAAGACACTACACGACTTTAGCATGTTCAAAAGCTTTCAAATTGTCCTCATGAACTAGGGTGACCTGATGTCGCCATTTTTTTTTAAACCTTGCATTGTTAAACTGGTATGATTATACACATTTGCTTTCAAGTAAAACATATATTCAAGTATACACACATACACACAAGTACGCATTTACACACAGACTCACACACACACACATGGAGGCAGCTTTCATTCCGGAAGGTCAAGAGCAGCTTCTCAGTTGTTCCTGCATGCAGCGAGTCATAAATTAAGAGCAGACAGAGAGCGCCACAATCAGCCAATTAACTCAGAATCCAGAAAGGCCAATGCAATTTCATCTCCACACAACTGTTCTGGCAGCGGCCGCAGATTCATTAAAGCTGACTGACCGGCTTTCCTCACTGATCACCGCACACACACACACACACCATCAAACAAACACACACACAGGGTAAAAGCAGAGTATCAATGGTAAAATGTGCCAGTCTGTGTCAGAATCAGAGCTGAAAGACTGAGTCAAATGCTTAGGTCATTAAGACTACAACTACCGAGGCAATCATTTTGACTATTTAAAATAATAATAATAATTAATAACTTTAATTAAACCCATATAACTAAAGTACCCTGACATGTCCTAATAGCGTTTATATTATATCATGTCATTATTTTTTTTTTAAATGACAAAACACAAAATAGTCCTAAGTGTTTCTACCTTGATTGGCCATAACAGTAAAATAGACAGTTTTCCCATGCCTTTGAACATTCGTTTTTCTGTTGCCTAGCAACTTCTACTAACAAAAACATAACTTTCTCATAGCAAAAAAAACAAAAACAAAAAAAACACTTCAGGTATTCATTTATTCATTTTCTTTTCGGCTTAGTCCCTTTATTAATCTGGGTTCACCACAGCGGAATGAACAACCAACTTATCCAGCATATGTTTTACGCAGCGGATGTTATTTCAGCCACAACCCATCACTGGGAAACATCCATACACTCTTGCATTTACAGACATACACTATGCTCAATTTGGCTTAATCACCTATAGTGCATGTCTTTGGACTGTGGGGGAAACCAGAGCACCCGGAGGAAACCTAAACATGAGGAGAACATGCAAACTCCACACAGAAAAGCCAAATGACCCAGCCCAGGCTCGAACCTGTGACCTTCTTCCTGTGAGGCAATCATGCTACCCACTAAAAGCAGTACATCAAGCTCATACAAATCCAAGCTCAGTGTTTAATTTCCCTGCACACTGCCAATTCTACATTACAAGCCTTGGAAAAGCTAGACTAAATTACAATCCTTCAGATGAGAATTTGATTTATTTATTTTTAGGGGGTTTGCACTAGTTCTGCATCTCCTGCAGCAATAAATACCATAGCACAAGTCTGCTAAGGACAGAGAAGCAAATCTTCCACAGAAGACCCACTTGAGCTCCTGAATCATTCTCGTCCACATCGAGTGACCCGGCCGGAGGAGAGAGACACACACCAGCGCGCCATTGAGGCTTTCAAAGTCTTTCTCCGGGCTTAAAACTCAAGGACGAGTGCCCTGCATCCACCAAACAAACCACACGTCAACATGTAAAAAGCTGCTTAGAAAACAACCGCTGCTTGCTGAGGAGCAATGCTTGTTTCTGGAGGAATCTTGGAGTGTGTGCTTTTACGTCAAGAGATCCGGGGCTTTTTCAATTCTTGAGATGGAAATGAAAAGTCATGAGTAAGTGCGTGCTTTATAACCGAAAATGAGGCTCAGCGACTGGAGGGCTTTTTTTATTGCTGGCTTTTTCAAAATCACTGCTTATAATTTCATATTATTAGCAAGATCAAGGCATTAAAGTGCTGCAGGGTTTTACCGCTGATTCCTGAATTGATGTGGATTTAAATTTCAATTTTGAAAGCAACTCAATAAGTTAAATGTCAGCGAAATATTTAAAAATTGCATAAACAACAATAGCATTTTATTTTGTGTTGTTGCTAGTAGTAGTAGTAGTAGTAATAATAATAATTACAATCATCATCATCATAACAATAGTAACAACAATATTAATTTATTATGCAAACAATACTACTACTACTACTACTAATAATAATAATAATCATAATAATAGTAATAATAACAATAATTTATTATACAAATGATGATAAGACTAATAATATTAATAGTTTACGCAAATAATAATAATAATAATAATAATAATTAATAATGCAAAAAACACAAAAATAATAATAATAAAACTATACAAATAATAATAATAATAATAATAATAATAGTAAGAAGAAGAAGAAGAAGAAGAAGAAGAAGAAGAAAAAGAAGAAGAATGTACTATGAAAACAACAACAACAACAACAACATTAACAACAAAATTATTATTTTAATTATTATGATTATTATTATTATTATACTAAGACACTTTTTTTTAGATTCATGGGACTGATGAGAAAATACAACAAAGATGAACAAATATACACATAAGGGATTGAATAAACACTAAACCCCAGTCAGATGGTGTGAAGGAAAGAAAAATAATAAAAAGAAAAAAGGAAACAATGAAAACTGAATTACAGTAAAACAGATGAGCAAAACAAATCATAATAGCAAATTCCCAACAATATCACCCATGATACACAAAAGTTAATCCCCTGAATTTGGCACAACACTGCACAAATTTAATTGAACGGTTTCTCTTGCTCTAAACAACACCGCACACAAATCAACTGAAGCAAAGTTTCTTGTTTCAGGGAAAGACGTGTTTTCCAGGCCTGATCCTCATCCTTTCGCTTACGGTTTTATCTTCTCTGTGCTTTAAGTTCACCACAATCGTCAGGATTTTAATTACCCTACAGCCACCATGTGTTTTGCTCTTATTTACTACCAACACCCTCTAAAGCAAGTCATTAATAATTCTCTAAGAACATCTCCAGTTTTTTTTTCCCTACCTCTATTGTTTTTGTCCTCTAAATGCTCTTGTTTTGCTCTACAAAACACGAGGGTACTAATTGTAAGAGCAACACCTCTTTTAAGAGGGCAAGCTCTTCTTCTTTAAAAGGAATTAAAAAAAAAAAAAAAAACTTTTGATCTTGATACTTAACAGTTTATTTCAGATTGCATTCAGATTGTTTTCTCAGTCTACACAGTACATTCACATAAGGCATACACTGTCTTAACTTTAAAAGGCACCTATTTTACCTCCTTTTCAAGATTTAAGATAAGTCTTTTGTGTCTCCAGAATGTGTCTGTAAAGTTTCAGCTCAAAACACTCATCAGGTTATTTACTATACCTTTCAGAATATTAGAATCTTCTGCTCTGAAAACAATGTAGCTGTTTTTGTTGCCCGTGCCTTCAATGCTAATTCTCCCCATCCACCGTTCCCATGTGCCTGTCAGATTGTGACAATCTTCACTTTGGCTACATTAGATAAACAGCACAGTGACAGACATAAAGGAAGCAGATCTCAAGTAACGTTTGTAAGACAGTAAGAACTTTCCCAATGATTATTTGATGTATTTGTTGTGAAGTTGCAACAATGACCACACAACATTGTTACAAAGTTCACACATACACACACAGAGAGGACACACACAGCGGACACAAAAACACATTGCACATGTTCAACTGTATTTGCATGGCAAATGCAACACGATACTTTTACATTTAACGTCCTGTCTTGTTGATATGATTATACGCGTTAGTACGGAGAAATGTTAATACATGGCTGTCAATCAAATCTGTGGGAAGGGAAACCACACTCCTACATCTCATTGCAGCGGGCCTAAAATAAGAGGGATTTGTATACTGTCAGGATATAAAAAAAAAAATAATAAAATTTAATATATATATAAAAAATTATATTATATATCTTTATATCACCCCAATATGATTGTGGACACACTATACCTACACACACTTCTGTCCAAAAAGCTTACAAAAGATGATTTTCATCATAGGTGCCCTTTAAGGGTGCTTTCATATCTGTAGTTTGCTTCATTTGGTCTGGACCAAGGGTAATAAATGATACATTGTTGCATTTTCTGTCGTCTTTGGGTTGTTTTTACACCACACTGCTGGCTTTGGTCCGAACCAGGTGAAAAGAACCAAAATGCAGTCATCTGACAAAATCCACATCTCTCATTGGCTAGATATTGTTGAACATAGTTCCTAAACTGCTTATTGATTGGTCAGAATGCATGTGCGAGAAAATGCCAATGATACTCCTGCATGTAAACAAACCAGCAGACACAAAATGTCACTTTTTTTCTATGGAGGGTCGACTGCGCTGGCTGATTGTATCCCTGCTTTAGACAAACTATACATTTCGAGAATGAAGCACGGCCTTGGCTGGAAAACAGTGTTTTTATGCATCGCTCGTCACTTCAAGAGGAGGCATGAATTAATTTAGCTTAACTGCGACATGGTCATCTTGCGGAAATATTACCAACGATCCATCAGGTAATGTTTTTCCCCCTCTCTCTCTCTCTGTTTGTAAAGTGCTGTCAATAAATATTTTTTTCTCCATATCCCATAATGCACAGCGCATCGGCCTACGGCAGCTGGATTAGTCCAAAAGGCGCAGTACTTTTTGCGGTTGGGTCTGTTTTAGTTCGGATCATATTCTCACCACAAACGAACCGCTCCAGGGTTTGTTTGAAAGCGAAAGACCACATCTTCAAGCAGGTCTCGGTATGCTTTTTTGGCCCGCTTTTGGTGCGCACTCGAGTAGGATTGCTGCATTCACACCTGCCCAAACGAACCACACCAAGAGGGAAAATGAACTCTAGTGCGATTCAACCAAACTAAATAAGGCAGGTGTGAAAGCACCCTAAGGCTTATTACAGTTGATAATAAAAAGTAACACATTCTACAACAAACACACATGCACACAACCCCCCCCCCCCCCCCCCCCCCAAAAAAAAAGTCACCCATAATTTTAAAATGTACTGGTATTGCTATACTTGTGGGGGAATTTGGTCAGCAGAACATGAAGAAACACACACAAACACACACACACACACACACACACACACACACACATCATAACACAAAAAATGACAAGATAAGAAAACATCATAATGGTGTGTCAAGCATTATTGCTTAAAACGGATGCATTGATCAATATAGGCCTGAATTTTAATTCAGCAGACTTCTGTTAGAGTAATCCTTCTCTAATTTGTTTTGCTGTGAAAGACATGATAATGATGATGGTGATTTTAATTTTAAAAGTGATACCTATTTTAAGAGCGCAAAAAATAATCTTGATATAAGCTTGTTGCATTCTCTTTCTTTTCATTATCGTCCCATCAGGTCTACACTTTATTACAGCTGATGAAAACAGAAAGCAACACGGATTCTACAACAACCCACTTCACATACACACAGAAATCAAATTATAATGCAAAGATTAAAATAAAAGTAAATATCATAATAACACATCAAGCTGTGTTATCATCTAAAATTGACAAATTTACCCAATACAAGCCTGGATATTAATCCAGGAGGCTTCTAGCTTGAAAGTGAGCCATTGCTCCATATGAGTCTGTGTTTAATGCTGTGAAGTGACGGCACATGCTGCGACGCTTCGCCTGGAGGAACTCAAGCATGAAGGAAAAGGATTTGAGCCACATAAAGCCATCCTAACCGGCTGTAATATCCACCATAAACAGAACAGCTAGCCGAAAGTCACGTCCTCAACAAGCTCAATGTTATGGGCGAGTGTTGAACTTAATTTCTTTGAAGCCTTAAAAATGAGTTTTCAGCTTCTCTGGGGCTCGTCGAAGTTCCAACGGCGGGCGTTTGATCAAAACACAATTGCTTGAGAAGCGGCGTGCGATTACCGAAAAGATGAAAAAGAACCTGACTGATGCTCGGCGACTTTATGAGGGAACATTTGGTGCAGATCCATTTCAGAGACTCGCCCTTAAGCTGAAATGTTTCATTCATGGCATTATCATGAAAACATACCGCCTTAAAGCGGCATTAAATATTACAGCCTGCGAGAGAACATCGAGTATGCATCATTTCAACCGGGCCAAGATTCAATCAAAAGCGGTTCCAGTCAAAAACACAACTCTGCTTCGCCTTTCCTCTAAAGACGGGCCCCAGAGAAAGGTGAGCAGGTGGCACTGGCTGGTGTAAGACCCGCTCAAAACCCTCGTCTTGGAGGAGCCGGAGATGGAGAAGGAGGAGCCGAGGGCAACGGTTAATATTTCAACACAAAGCCTGACAGGTAGAGAGCCAGGTGTTGGCAGTGCTGATAGAGAAACTGTATGCAAACATGTCTGGAGTTTTGCCATATATACAGTGCTGCGAAAAAGTTTTGGGCCAACATTAATTAGTTTATAAATAGCAGTAAAAATGCCTTTTTTTGTTTTGTTATGTTAAACTATTTTTCGAAAAGAAAATTAAGTATTTATGTAGTCTGATGTGGTCTGACATTGGCGAAAATATAAGGGGTCACTAACTTTATTAGTTCTTTCACTTTTTTCCAAAAATGTTTGTAATCTCTTGAATTAAGTTTTCTGTGGAATTGTAGCTTAGCATATAGTGTCACCCCAGTGGACATGTTTGTTTTTTATACTGACAAAATGTATGAATTATTTTTTTTTTTTAAGTTCTATTCAAGACAAGTTTTTAGACCGATATGGATGAAGAATAAAGTATTTTAGTGACAGTATAATGTCCTTATATGCCTTTTTCCCCAGTCTCTTCATTAGAATACAACCAGAATATACAGGTTAGAGTTGTACTTTTTTTGTAAAAGACGGAACTGGAGAGAGATGGAAGAATGGGTGCTTGTAGCCTTTAGGGAAACACTGTAGCTGCATTTCTGCCATTGATGTTGGCAATATTGTCTGAACTGATGGGATTGTTAATGCTGAAAATTACAGACAGGTTTTAATCTATTATGCCATTCTCTCTGGAAAGCACTGATTGGTAATGGTTGCATTTTTCAGCATGATAATGATTCCAAGCACAGTGCTAATTGTTAGATTACACTCTCCACCACAGATAAATAAGATCTAGGCCGGTATGCCAGATCCTGTCAGAAAATGTCCATTTCTTTTGGTATACAGCAGGGGTGTTCAAACTCGGTCCTGGAGGGCCAGTGTCCTGCATAGTTTAGCTCCAAATTCCTTTAATACACTTCCCTGGAAGTTTCTAGTATACCTAGAGAGAGCTTTGTTAGCAGGTTCAGGTGTGTTTAACTGTGGTTGGAACTAAAATATGCACGACACTGGCCCTCCAGGACTGAGTTTGGACAAACCTGGTATACAGAGAAGGAGTACTCAGGGCTACATTTACATAAAGGAGGTGATTGAGAAAACCAGAGATGAGCAAACGTATTAGATCAAGTAATAAAGATACTAAATGAGTCTAGTGTATAATCTTAGTTTTGTATGTTTGAATGCCCATCACAAAACAAACAAATGTTAAAATATCATAAACATTAGCAAAAAAAAAAAAAAAAAAGCTGCATGAAAAATATAATTCTGTGATGTTACACACATTAACATTGAGACTCCTACTCATGAAACCAAGTATTTAATTATACTTAATTACAGAAAATATGTAAGGCTAAAATATATTAAAAATAGTGATAATAGATTATATTAATAAAATATTAACTTCTAAAATACCATTTACATGTTTAATATATTAATGACAACTAATTATGCATATACATAAAATTGTTAAATTAATAAATTAATAAATAATAAAAGAAAGAAAATAAAATATAACTCAAACAAATAGTTGCTTAAACCTCATGACTTAAGTAACCTAAACACATGTTGCTTTGTTAGATTCAGCATATTGCAGTGAATCATATTTTCGAGTGGGGGAAATGCTAGTAAAACACAGACAGTCATGAAATGGCATACACAGGGTCAAGACCTGAAACCTAGAGATTAAATGAATCACCAGGATAAAAAAAAACTGTTTAAATCTCAAGAAGAACTC
This sequence comes from Danio rerio, assembly GCF_052040795.2. Taxonomy (NCBI): domain Eukaryota; kingdom Metazoa; phylum Chordata; class Actinopteri; order Cypriniformes; family Danionidae; genus Danio; species Danio rerio. The sequence continues at coordinate 9,931,539 of NC_141031.1, forward strand.
TGTGAAGAGCTAAAAGAAGCCTGCTATTAATTAACACATTTCAGAAAACCTCAGAACAGACTCCTTAAGGGAGGACACATTTTTTAAAACAGACTTTGGCTTGAAGAAGTTGTTTTGTTCTAAGAATTGTGCTATTTTGGATCTAATTCTGTTTATATTTAAGCTTCTAAAAACACTGACAAAACAATCTGTTAATTAGTAGGTTCCGTATTTCGTTATTCATGTTTTGCAGTATGGGACCTTGAATTCTGTTGATTTTTATTTATTAAGTGACTTTTATTGACATTTTAGTAGTTGGAAAAAAAATCTATGTAGAAAAAATAATATACAGACAAGTCTGAATATAATATAAAAAGTACTGGCAGTTTATTTTTAATTGTTTTTAATATAATTATTAAAATCCAGATAATACGTTTTGATTATAAAACTCCAAATAATGACTTCAAACTAAAACAAAGTTTTAAAACAAATTAAAGTCACTCTTTTTTTCTAACTTCTCAACATCAAAAGTTGTTGGAGGAAAGGTCAAGGTCCTATAATGCAAATCAAGAGCATAAATAAATAAGAAAAAATCTATGAATCACAAAATTTGGGATCATTTTTACAGGGCCTAAAGCGACTTTACGCAAGTCTGCATGACAAAGCAAGGGTAAACTAACATAGTCACAAAGCATAGCGTATAAGCAGAAGCTCACAACACTTGTCCTGCCTCCAAGCTCCTCTGATTGGTTCACAGCTTTGAAACTGACATTGATCAGTGGCGATATGTGTAAACGTGTGTGAATGAGTCTCAGGCCCTAGCGCATTACTGCATATGCATGCAAAGCGAGCAGGTTTTGAGTGTGTGAGCTGGAAAGATGACTAAAAAGAATGAGAGGAAGATATAAAATTCTTTGCAAGATGGCCTGCGTGTGCTCGTTTTTTTTCCAATAATGATGTGGGATGGAGAATGGGAGGCGATATAAGCTTTTATGGCTACTATTAATCTTGCATTAGGAAGGCACATCGCGAGGAACAAGTGACATGCATTTCATTTGTGGCATAAATGTCACCTATTCCTGTTTCTGGTGTCTGGGGAAATAAGACTTCTGTATAGTAGGCGTGAAACGCATTCGTATTGCAGATATGGGTTTGCTGTATCACCAATGGTAAGCGCTAAAAACAGAAAACACAAGAGCATGACTGTTGGCAAATAGAGAGATTACACTCATGCACTCCAGCTAAGGCAATTTACTCACTAAAGCATACATATTTATTGAGGATGAGAGTGAACTTGAGTAACAGTTGGATTAAAATAGCAGGCTGATTGAATAACATCACTGAACTCTAGAGACTTTTTTTACTTGGCACAACTCAAACAAAGAGAATTATGATTCTTACGCTCATTTTAAAAGACTCGGAAAGTATCATGTGTATAAGCAGATTTTTTTGTGTAAGTCGCTGTAAAATGCACAAGCTAGTGTTATTACTTTTGTTACATATTTTATACCTTAGTTTTTATTTATTGTCCCTTATTATTTGCAGATTTAGCTCCTTTTAAATTATATGCATACATAAAAGCATATTGTAATAAATTACTTAAAATAATGTAGATTTAATTAATCAATTAACCTGCTTTTTTATGGGTTTAATTAAGTAAAATTATAATCTTTATTTTATTCGACAACGGTCTTGTAGCATTTGTGATAAAATATTACGTACAAATGACTGATTTCAAGGAAAACATGTCATGATCACCAGCGATTCAGGTCACTGGTAAACATTTACCATCACCCGGCCTACAATTCTGTCATCTTATAAACTACAAATACCGTCATGCACCTCACACACACCTGTTTACAAATCACAGATGATTACACACACACAACCAGGAGCTGATCAAACACTGATTACACTGATTAGACAGACTATATACACAGCTCACATTCCCACACACTTTGCTGAGTCTTGTTGGTTAAACCCGGTAACATTACAAAGTGTTCTCATAGTTTAGTTTGACACTTCCATGTTTGACCCTTGCCTTGTTACCTTGTTTACATTGTCTGCTGCCTGTAATGATCATTTTCCTGTGACCTGACTACACTACACATTTTTTTTAAGTTTTTTTTTTAGTTTTTAGTTTGGTTGGTTATATTTTTTGTTAAGGTTTTTGAATCTAAACTCTTGATATATACAGTTAAAGTCAAAATAAATAGCCCACCTTTATTTTTTTTTATTTTCACAGTACATCTGATAGTATTTTTTCTTCTGGAGAAAATCTTACTTCTTTTATTCCAGCTAGAATAAAAGCAGTTTTTAATTGAAAAAAAAAAAAAAATTCAAGGTCAAAATTATTAGCCCCTTTAAGCATTTTTTTTTTTCGATAGTCTACAGAACAAACCATTGTTTTACAATATCTTGCGTAATTACCCTAACCTGCCTAGTTAACCTAATTAAGTAAAAATTTCTAGTCAAATAGTATTAAAATAAATTCAGTTTAACTATCCTTTTAAGAACATCTGTTGCAAGTAAATTAGGAACAGAGTTAGCCAAAAGCCATCTAGGAGTCACTAACCCCTTAGTGCAAGCTAACTTGAAGAACTTACACACAGCTGGTGCAACCTTAACCAAAACTTTCATGCTTGACTAAGAAGTAAATCTTCAGTTTTGTGAAAACAGCGCACAGGTGTAAAGGAACAGATTTCAAACCAGCAGTTTGCCAATTACTGCCGCAGACACGCAAAACAACTGTAGGCTAATTAATCAGCATTACAAAAAATAATAATAATAATAATATTGATAATAATTCTCCAGAAGTAAACAATGTATTCACCTTCACTTGTTCCAAACCTACTTGAACTTTTTTTTTCTGTCAAACTAAAAAAAAAATGTTGGAGACATGTAGCCATAGAATTTAGTTTTTTTATTAACATTCTTCAACATATCTTCCTTTGTGTTCAACAAAAGCAGCACATAAAATGAATAAATGTTAATTTTTAGGTTAACTACCACTTTAACTTTCTCAAACACTTATATATATATAATATAATATAATATAATATAATATAATATAATATAATATAATATAATATAATATAATATAATATAATATAATATAATAAAAATAGAAGAAAAAGAAGACAGAACTTTATTGTGCGGTTGAACCAGGGTCATGTTCACAGAGTTGTGCTAAATCACACATTGTACCTTTGCCTTCCAGCTTTAACATCCTTGGTTGACCAAACCTGTATGTAACTCAACAAGACCCAACACTTATGTTCAGAGAAGCAGAAACTCAAAATTACTGTATGCATGACTAGCGTTTTATATGCATATGCAAATGCTCAGCAGCTCAGAGTAAATCGTATCTCAACAGGGAAAGGCAGCAGAGATTAGGCGATAAATGCATATGGGAAGCCTCTAATTTGTTCATGTAACTGAGGTACGTGATTTAATTTTGAGATACAGAGTTATGTAATAAATGTGGTCGCTTGTCACAGATGTATCCAGGCGCCTGTGACATTCATATTTCCATGCTGAAGTACTTCCAGGTCACACTTTCCTTCCCCTGAGCCTGAATTTGCCGGCATGTGTGACACGGGTCGGTTGACTTCGTCTTTACTACATTTGAGTCACAAAGGTGAAGAATCATCTCGCCAGAGGAGTTTCTACAATGTTCAAAGTAACCAATGTGACAAGACAGCATTTAGAAATGAGTGGGTGAGTTGAGACGTCCAAACAAGTAATTTTTGCTCTTCTTACATTTCTTTACATAAGAATAGGAAAATAAAGATGAAAGCAAAATTGTTTGCCCTCCTTTGAAACTTTTTCGAATATTTTCAGGTTATGTTTAATGGAGAACTTTCTTTTCGATAAAGATAAAACATAACAGTTTAAATAATTGCTTTATTTTGCAAGTACTGTATGTCATATTTTACAAGTCATTTTGCAAGATTCCAGAATTCAGCTTCAACCTAACTTAGTGAATTGGATCAAATAGGCAAAATGTGTTACAGTTTTTCTCAGTGGTTTTGGTGCATTTCTATAGATTGAAGACAGACAGACAGATAGATAGATAGATAGACAGACAGACAGACAGACAGACAATTTAGAGATAGATAGATAGATAGATAGATAGACAGACAGACAGACAGACAGACAGACAGACAGACAGCCAGACAGCCAGACAGACAATGATAGATAGATAGATAGATAGATAGATAGATAGATAGATAGATAGATAGATAGATAGATAGATAGATAGATAGATAGATAGATAGATAGATAGATAGATAGATAGATAGATAGATAGATAGATAGATAGATAGATAGATAGATAGACTTACAGACCGACAGACAATGATAGATAGACAGACAGACAGACAGACAGACAGACAGACAGATAGATAGAGGTAGATAGATAGATAGATAGATAGATAGATAGATAGATAGATAGATAGATAGATAGATAGATAGATAGATAGATAGATAGATAGATAGATAGATAGATAGATAGATAGATAGATAGACTTACAGACAGACAGACAATGATAGATAGACAGACAGACAGACAGACATAAAGATAGATAGATAGAGGTAGATAGATAGATAGATAGATAGATAGATAGATAGATAGATAGATAGATAGACTTACAGACAGACAGACAATGATAGATAGACAGACAGACAGACAGACATAAAGATAGATAGATAGAGGTAGATAGATAGATAGATAGATAGATAGATAGATAGATAGATAGATAGATAGATAGATAGATAGATAGATAGATAGATAGATAGATAGATAGATAGATAGATAGATAGATCAGCCTGATCTCACGAAAAAATGTAAGTATTTTACGTTTTGCCAGTTTAGTGGCTAATTCGTACGAATTCGTAAGATTTCAGTCGTACGAAATGGTACGATTTTAAAAAGGAGGCGTGGCACCTAACCCCACCCCTAACCCCAACCGTCATTGGGGGATGAGCAAATCGTACTAAATTGTACAAATTAGATCGTACGAATTCATACGAATTAGCCACTAAATGAAAAAGTTACGAATTGCCGTGAGATTGTGTTGGACAGACAGATAGATAGATAGATAGATAGATAGATAGATAGATAGATAGATAGATAGATAGATAGATAGATAGATAGATAGATAGATAGATAGATAGATAGATAGATAGATAGATAGATAGATTTTTAAGTCCTTATTTAATTAGATTAAAATATTAAAAATGGTTAAACTCAAACAATTGTTATAAAAAAAAAGTCAGCTTTGAATCCCAAAGATGAACTATCTTGTAAAGGAGGTTCTACAATGTTCGCAGACACCAACGCGCCAAGGCATTATTTAGACATGAGTGCACAAGCAGGGACGTCCAACCGGGACAAGCTACAAAAAAGTCCTATGTTCTTACACTACACATCTTTACATGGGAAAGGCATCTGTCAGCAAGCAAGGTGTTTCTTCTCGATCCTGAGCGCTCATTCTGTATTCCACAAGGAATATGACCCTCTGAGGTTTTGTTATGCGAGCCAGATGGTGTCTCATTCAGAGCATTTTCTTTCTGCGCTGTCCTCGTTTCAACCTCTGTGCAACAAAAATCGGAGCAAAAAATTGGCAGATGAACAAAATTTATAACCTTGGAGTCAGAGAACGTCTCATAAGGGCTTCTGAAAGGAAAATGATTTGGCCTTGTAGGACACACGAGTCCAAATCTGATGATGTTTAGGGTTGTATTTGTGTTTATGTGACCTGACCTAGTTACATTTTCAAACATGTTCAATAGTAGGGCTATTAGGGCTGGGACTATAATAAATCAATGCTTTGAAATTCATGGATCGATACTTAGATTTTTGGAATGCATCGTGTTTTTCTCTGAAATTGATTCTGAGGTTATTGAATGATGACACTCTGGTTTCTAATCTTAGACCTTTAGTGAGCAGGAAGAAGAGCACTTGTATTTTAAGTGCCCAAAATGTACTTTTATTCCATGGGATTGATATAAACACAGCACACTATGAACACTCTTGTAACTTTATAAATGATTGTTTTACATTCAAGTTAGAAATGAGACGATTCATAGAATTAAGTACACGTGTGTATCAATTAATTCAGTTTGTTTGTTTGTTTGTTTTTGTTTTTTACAGGATGTTTGGAGTGGTATCTGATTGTAATGTGTGTACTGTATATCCCATGCAAACCTACCATTTCTCATTTCCGTGTGAGGGTCACTTCCTATTTGCGCTCGCTAGCCCTGCATCTCCATTTGAAATAACAAATTTGCTCTGCCAATAGATGCAATAAGTGAACGTGCCTATAAACGTATCTATAAAAGTGTCCATTCTATATAGATTCTGAAGCAGTTTATTGGTGTGTTACTGTGGTTGTGGCCTACTGGGCCATCATGGATTCACTTTGTAAATTTCTCCAGTTTACAGTATCTCTTTCAGTCAATGCTGCAAACTTGCATGCTTTATTTTGATCAACTTAAAAAATTTCTCAACACATTTCTAAACACGATATATTTAATAACTCATCTCTAATAACTGATTTATTATATCTTTGCCATGATGACAGTAAATAATATTTGAATAGATATTTTTAAGACACTTCTATACAACCTAAAGTGACATTTAAAGCCTTAACTAGGCTAATTAGGCTAACTAAGCAGGTTAAGGTTATTAGGCAAACTATTGTATAATGATGGTTTGCTCTGTAGACAGTCGGAAAAAAAAATGCTTAAAGGGGCTGATAATTTTTCTAGCTGAAATTAAACAAATGAGACTTTCTCTAGAAGAAAAAATATTTTTAGACATACTGTGAAAATTTCCTTGCTCTGTTAAACATCATTTGGGAAATATTTAAAAAGAAAAAAATCAAAGGGGGGCTAATAATTCTGACTTTAACTATATATATATATATATATATATATATATATATATATATATATATATATATATATATATATATATATATATATATATATATATATATATATATATGTATATATATACACACACACACACACACATGGCCTTGCATATTTATGCTTAATGCATTCGAACATTTCACTTTTGATGCACAATATATTTTTAGATTCGCAATGCATCTATTTACTGTCACAGCATTTCTCAAAAGTATAACTGCAATTTTAGCAGTCATTATTTCAATTGTCAATGTCTTTTTTACTTTCATAAATCGTTGTATATGCTTGGGGAATTTGGTGCTCAGGTAAAAATATTATGAACAATCAATCAATTATCAATAAAAAGAAAAACAAAGAAAAACTATATTATCACCAGAAGAGCTGTTCAAATAAAAATCAATGTGGAGAAATGTGCAACCTATTACACTCTGATTAAATAATTACTGCTATTTAATAATTTTTAGAATTACATTTAATGATGCCATTATTTATATATATATATATATATATATATATATATATATATATATATATATATATATATATATATATATATATATATATATATATAAGATGACATATATATAACATAAGAAATTTATTTTTATGTGTATTACACCAAAAATATTTTTTTATATTTTTATCTTAACCTTTTGACTGCCCCTCGACCAAACAGTTGACCATGTTTTTACTGTTTTTTAACAATGACTGTTAAAGTCATTTAAAGAATGACTGTTTTAAATAATGGCATACACACGCAGCATTGTTGGTTTACAAAAATGATAATAATAATACAAAATCAATCAAGCATAATCCTGTTGGACTACTAAAGTTGATTTTGGTTTTGTTGTAAAAAAAAAATAAATAAATGAGAATCTGAAATATTCTATGCATACTTCAAAAAATAAAGATGATTTAGAATTCAAAAATGTTTTATTTTGAATAATTTTTACACTTCATATTGTCAGATTTTTCATAGTATATCTATTAAATCGGGTACTTTTACCATAAGCCAACATATCAACTATTTGGTAGAGGCTGGGATGGGATGTGTTAAAAAAATGCATTGATTGTGTTAACTAGCAACATTAGGAGGTAAGAAACGGAATCAAATTTTTTTTTTTCTTGCTGGGGTACTTAAAGGGTTAAAGAAAAATCCATTGGATTTGCACTTCTATTTACTCACTCTCAAATGGTTTTAAATCTTAATGAATTATTTTCATCTGTTGAAGACAAAACTAAATATTCTAAAGAATAAAAAAGCAACCAATGACATCTACAGTAGGAACCAAAAGCACTAAAAATACATCACTTAATCAAAGGAAGAAACTCAAACAAGTTTGGAACAAGTAAGAGATGAGTAAATGATGACAGAATTTTCTTTTTTGCGTAAACTATTCCTTTAAAATACACATTAAAAATGTAGTCTCTGAAAGCGTATCAAAGTAGCTTCATTTGATGAAGACTCTGATCCAGAAAAAAAAAGTAAAATAAACTTATGTCTCATCTCTTGTTTACAAGGAGAATCTCCAGCAAAGTTTCACCCGTTGCATCACCCAGCGCCTGTCAAGCAACCCCAAGCAAGAAATTATTTGACGAAAAAAACATTCCCAGTTTACCACTCGTTTTCTATCTCTCTATCTCATCTCAGAAAGCTCTGACAGACGTGCTGGTCTCCAGGCTGCTGTTTTAGTAAAGAAAGAGAACGAAAAAAAAAAGTAAGGCACGGAAAGAAGAGAGACTCGGCCAGAACATCAGCCTTCCTCATCCCTTCCCTTCCTCCTCCACGTCGTGCCCTGTCGACTCTAATAGACTATTGATTTTCCATCTGCCGTAGGATCAGTCTCCACTTTTACCATTCACTCATGATATTAGCTGTCCATTAGGTGCAGAGCTCTCAGGCCTAACAGCTTGTCGGCACACAGGCAAACACTCCACCTCCAGCACAATACAATCAGCTGATTAGTCTGGAGACTCGCGTAGCACCGAGCAGCCCTTCAACGCACTACAAGGGCCGTCTTTAAGCTGATAACATAAAGGTGAGGAGCCGGGGGTCACGGGTCAACTCTAACACCCCAATGCGCATCAGACGGTGTTGCTAAGTGGATTAAAGCAGGACGGGCGACCTCGGGACTTTGCTCACAGCTTATTACTTGCTGCATTGTTTTAAAGAGTTGGAAAATTGCCACGGATAGACTCTCAGCACAGGATGTCTTCAAGTACAGTCATGCGAGATGTGATGCTTGTGTCTGGAACGAGTTTTATTAAGATTGTTTTTTCTTTCTGTGGACTTATTATGTAGTTAGTGGTTGCACTGTATTCATAAATGATTGAATCTGTTAAAAAACAGACCATTAAAAGATTTTTTGGGCCATTGTAAATGCTTAAAAAAAATGCAGTTTTGTCATTTAATTTTATTATTGAAATGTACTGTGGTCCTTTGCTTTAAGGTGGTTCTTGAGGTTTCGCAGATTTTTTTTTTTTTTTTACAGCGCATTGTTTTCTGTATCCTGATTGGCTGTAGACCATTGTCAATCAATACCTCTGTGTCTCCTTACAGTACAGGATGTGTTCAGTTTGTAAATTAACATATATCTTCGTAAATTAATCATATATCTCTAGCAGTGTGAGTTTCAACATGGATGCAAAAAGGATTGTAACTGTCAGCAGCAAGACCATCATAAAGGGAGTCGCACACCGAATGCACACACATCTTCTAACACACCGATATTTCTGCCGCACCACAGAGCGCTATCTGAACATTCATTCATTTTCTTTTCAGCTTAGTCCCTTTATTAATCAGGTGTCACCACAGCGGAATGAACAGCCAACTTATCCAGGATATGCTTTACACAGTGGATACCCTTCCCATCACTGGGAAACATCTATACACACTCATTCACACAAATACACTGTGGACAATTTTAGCTTCCCAAATTCACCTATAGCACATATCTTTGGAGTTGTGGGGGAAACAGAAGCACCCAAAGGAAATCCAGGTGAACACGAGGAGAACAAACAAACTCTACACAGAAATGCTCACTGACCCAGCTGAGGCTCGAACCAGCGACCTTCTTGCTGTGAGGTGACATTGCTACCCACTGCGCCATCGTGTCTCCCACCATCTGAACAACTTTATTTTAAATAACATGCAAATGCTTTACACAGCAAATGCCCTTCCAGCTGCAACCCATCACTGGGTAAAGTAATTAATTTAAAAAAACAACAACTAATAATTAATAAAAAAAAAACATTTTACATGCGTAAAACATATGCTGGATAAGTTGGGGGTTCATTCCACTGTGGTGACCCCGAATTAATAAAGGGACTAAGCCAGCAAGAAAATGAATGAATGAATATTATTAAAAATAAATAAATAAATAAATAAATAAAAATAGTAATAATAATAATAATAATTATTATTATTATTATTATTTGTATTTTTTCCCATCTTATTCACTTTATTTATCAGGGGTCGCCACAGCGGAATGAACTGCCAACTTATCCAGCACATGTTTTACGCAGTGGACACCCTTTCAACTGCAACCCATCACTGGGAAACATCCATACACATTCACACACATACACTACAGACAATTTAGCCTACTCAACCTATGCCACGGCTTTTGGACTTGTGGGGGAAACCGGAGCACCTGGAGGAAACCCACACACACACACACACACGGGGAGAACATGTAAACTCCAGACAGAACATGCTACCCACTGTGCCACCATTATTATTATTATTATTATTATTGTTGTATTTATTTATATATTTTTATTTTATTAGACTTGTGTTGTATGTTGGGAATCCACTGTAAATAAATAGAAAAATGACTGAATAAATGAAAGAATCAATCAATCAATAGTTTAATTGCAAGTATTTTTTTATAAAAGTTTCAAATTTCATTTATTTATTATTTTGTCACTGCATACAAATAAAACAGGCAGTTTTAAAAATCAAACATTATATCTATAAAAACCATTTGTTAATTTATGTTAACTTAAAAAAAAATTGTAAAGAAAGAAAGAAAGAAAGAAAGAAAGAAAGAAAGAAAGAAAGAAAGAAAGAAAGAAAGAAAGAAAGAAAGAAAGAAACTCCTGGTATTAAACTATTTAGTTCTGTACTGCCTACTCATGGGCACTTTGATTCCATACTTGATTTTGAATGTGATGCACTTCAGTTCTCTTTACACTTTTCCCCAGTGCCTTTTTAAAGTACTCATGAGTAGTGAGCACTGATGTGGGGATTAACACGTTTATAATATACTGTTTGACTCGAGTACTGTACATTTTTTTCCAACTTCAAAGTTCACAAAAAATTCACAAGATATAAACTAAAACCTTTAATTGAATTGTTTCATCTAAAAAAAAGACAAGTGGATTGAAGTAGAATGGACACACTTGGGACGGCCTCTGTTCACAGCTTATTACCTGAAGCATTGTTTTAAAAGTTGGAAAACTGCCACAGCTAGACTCTTTGGAAGCTCTGCTGAAAAGTCTGAATGCACAGTCATGCAGGATGGCATGCTTATGCCTGGGAGGATTTTTTTTTATCAAGAAGTTTTCAGTATTGTGGATTAAAAGTGATAGAGTGGAGAAAAAAAATGAGAATAACCAATTCTCCTTACATGAGTAAATTAGCACCTTTTTAAGCTTTTAAAAAGTAATAAGCACTGTCGCTTCACAGCAAGAAGGTCACTGGTTTGAATCCTGGCTGGGTCAGGTGGCATTTCTACTGTATGTGGACTTGAGTATTGAATATTCCCCCCGAGTTTGTGTGGGTTTCCCCCACAGTGCAAAAATATGCGTTACAGGTGAATTGAACAAACCAAATTGGCCGTAGTGTATGAGTGTGAATGTGAGAGGTTGCAGCTGGAAGGGCATCCACTGTGTAAAACATATGCTAGATAAGTTTGCGGTTCATTCCGGAGTGGCGACTCCTGATGAAGGATTAAGTCAAAGGAAAAGGTATTTATTTATTTAGGTATTTATTTGTTTGCTTATTTATTTATTTATTTATTTATTTTAAATAGGCTCATTTTACAACCACTTGAGAGTTAAACAGTTTTACAATTTCTGAATCCATTCAGCCAACCTCTGTGTTTGATCTTTAGCTTAGCTTAGCATAGATCACTGAATCAGATTAGACCATTAGCCATTCACTCAAAATAGACCCGTTTCGATAATTTTCCTATTTAATGTTTGACTCTTCTGTAGATACTTCTTTAAAATATCATCTCACATAAATCTAGTGTCATTTTGGCTCCCTAGCAGCCCCATGCTTTAGTGTGCATACAAATCAGAAAGAAAGCATTCTGTAATTTACAAACACAATATTTGAGTTCTTTGTGAGAAATACATATTATTTAAAAGTGGAGCTGAATTTGTAAGCTTCAGTAACTTTGTTTGCATCCTAGGGGGTGGTAATTATCATCCTGTGAAAATAATGAGAGTTCGATTTAGAATATTTGTGACAGAGAGAAAAAACAAAACAAAAATAAAAAAAACATTAGTTAAGAACAAGACAATGATCAGCCTCTAATCTCAAATAAATAAATAAATAAATAATAAGGGAAAAAAGCACAACTACATCTCTTTCTCCACACAACTTTCTCCATCAAGACACTGCTGTCAATCTCTACAACAGATTATTGTATTCCAGAAACAATATAAAGACATTTCTATAAATAAAAATATTACCTTTCTATTTATTTTTAACAGTTTGTTGTTTAGCTATAATATTAGGAATCATAGATTTTGAAGTTGTAGTGACAAAAATAATGAGATGAAAATGGATTTTTAATGTTTTTGAATGTGTGATCCAGTGAACCAAACACAAACAGTACATGACAGCCCGCTGTGACTGACTGAACTAGACTTGAACAACTGCAGCGTGGGTAGACGGAGGGCTTAAATGAGAGGATCTGGTGAAACAAGTTTATTTAAAAATTGTAATGGAATTTAAATAAGTGAATCATACTTCAGTTGGGTTGCAAAAACTTACTTTAAGACATTTTTAAGATCATGGTGATGTTTTAACTGACTGAAATTACTATTGCTGACTAAATAACGTTGAGTCCTGCTATTTTGTGGGCTAAAAACTAAAACTAAAACTGAAACTAATAAAAACAAAACAAAATCTAAATAATTTATATATATATATATATATATATATATATATATATATATATATATATATATATATATATATATATATATATATATATATATATAGAAAGTAATAAAAACTAGTAAATCTCCCTCTAAAAACTATTTAAAACTAACTGAATCTGAAAACAAAAAGTCAAAACGAAATAGAAACTAAAACTAATGAAAAATCCAAAACTATTATAACCTTGCGTCAAATTCATTTTTAAAGTTATGGACTGTCGGATTTTCATTGTATTGATGTACACTTGGCATATGAGGATACTTGATGTGCTGTCTCTCTGTAAAATAATGTTTTAAATGTGAAGGTAATTAGTCTTTATGTGGTTAATCATGTAATAAAGAAATGAAAATGAAATTGTTTTTGATCATCGAGTGGCCGTCTAACTAATGTCGCAGTGTAATTGACTAAGGGATAAAAGGGTGAAGTGAGAGGATTGTATTACACACTGAGAAAGGCATTGTGCCGAAACGTTTGTGTTTTTGAATCACCCAAAGAATGTAAAAATAAAAACCGTACGAAGCAATTACTTGATGAGTGCGAATCATTACCTTTTTGAACAACAGACATTTGTACCTTGACTTCACACCAGGTATTTCACGCTCAAAATATTTTTGGACTATGTTTATACCTGCATTTATTCTAGTCTACTTGTAATCAGACATAAATGTATGCCAGACATTCATTCAACTAAAAACAAAATGCTTAAAAAATGTAAGCATTTTGAAAGCAAAGCACTGATTAAATACCAATATCACAAATAAGGAATAATTGACAATGAGCCATTGAATTAGAAAATAATGAAACGGCCCCTCTTCTTTATATCATGACAACATTTCCACATGAGATGTGCATTTTTCTTTTTATTTAATGGTCCATTGTTAATCATGAATCAGTTAATTAATACAAAATTAGAGGTCAAAAACATGACAATATATATTTAAATACAACAACTGACCATTGTCTTTGTGTGGTAAATGTAGTAATGCTTTGTGGTTGCGTCACCACAGCAGGTATGCATTGTTTTCTAACAATCAATTAAAGATTATTCCTGATGTATGATTACACAACAGTTCTGTTTCTTGAATCTGATTGGCTCATAGCTGTGCAATATTCTGCAATTAGTGACAGCACTTGTACTGCCTCTTCACCCTTCACCCTTGTATGTTACTCCACCCACATACAACAAAAAGCAGAGGACACCGTGCAGTTTGACAAATATTGCAGCTGTTGGACAACATAACGTACTTTTGAGGCTTTTTGGTCGAGAATATTGTTGTTTAGATTGCAACGATGTTGTTTATTTATAAGGATAATGCCTATTCTTAAATATTTATAATTTCTGAAAGATATCACTTCGATAGCCATTAGCTGTTCTTTTAGCAAAGACGGTTGACAATGTTCATCCACAAGATGGCAACAGAGACCACATAATAAGCGAAAACAATGTAATTTCAAACTACAGCTTATCAAATCATTATTAAACCAGTAAATAACTTACTAAGTCGATCTCTCTCTTTTGTATGTTGTAGTGCTGTATTTATACCATGGTAATATTGTGATCTCCCGATTGCAACAGAGAAATACTGGAACATATCTCTGTAGACTGATAGAATTCCATGCTGTTCAGCCTTATAATCTTAAAATATCAGCAAAATCACCTGTTTTTTCATCATTTTAGACATTACGCTAGAGAATCATCCAAATACTAGCTTTAAAATGATGTTGGTGAATTAGTAACGGCTTCTGCTGTTCTGATGTCAGTTGCAGACGTGAATGAATGGCGGAGGAAAGTAGTTCCTTTTACAAAAGTATTTTTAGATTCTCCGTGTTTGATTTTCTTTTTTATTTACACGATTAGGTACATTGAACTGTTGTATGAACACAATATCACACTCTGCATATTGCCACATTGCACTGCTACTCATGTGATACTGCTCATTTATTCTACTTATATTGAGGATAGCACACCTAAATAGATTATCATGAATTCTATGATAAACTGCTCGACACAATCTACATTGTAAAAGCGATACACAAATAAACATGAATTGAATTAAATCTAATTGAATTGAATTGCTCAAATGTATTTCAAGACAATTCTCAGTTTTTCACCCTCAAACAACTCAAAAAATACTAGTTTCTTAGGGGCTGATCACGCCGAACACGCTTTACACACACAAAAAAAAAAAAAAAAAACGGCCATTAGAAAACCATTTAAATAAGCGCATCTTCATAGACATACGTGATCTTAAATTTTAGAGTAATTTTAAGTTTACTATGAATTCAATTAAGTTTACTTTGAATTGAATTGAGTTCAATTAAGTTGATTTCTATCCTTGGACCTTTTTTAATAAGCTCATTTTACAAGTCACCTAGAGTTTAACAGTTTAACTAATGCTAATGGTCTAATTCAATTTAATGATTTATGCTAAGCTAAGCTAAAAGTGTTCCTGCCAGATCGACTGAACAGATTTTAAAAAAAGGATTAAAACATAATAAACTCAACTGTTTAACTTTGCAATGGTGAAGTGGTCTACATCAATTACTATAGACATTAAAATTATTTACTTCATCACCGAGTGTTATTAGTGTATGTTTAAACCCTGGCAACTGGAGGCCTTCAGTAAATCTTTGAGTGAGAAAAACCGTCCTCAAAGCAGATTTTCTACGGAAAGAGCCTAATATTTCAGAATATACAGAGGATGCTATTTTCAAAGTCCTCAAGCCTGAGCACCCAAAGGAGTCTGTCATGGGCAAGGTTTGGTCTCAGTGTGTCTCTGATCACATAACCTCTGTCATCCTCCTCTTGTGAAGCCCTAGGATTCACACACAAGCTTTCACCATGGGATTGTGGACAAGAATCCAGCCAGATTTAGAAACTCCACGCAGGTTTATCTCTGTCAGACTCTTGTCAAAGAAGCGCGCTTTTCATGGGGACTTATTTTGTTTTCATGGCTGTGAGTCACTGCAGATACCATATGGAAATGAAGAATTATGGTAAACAAGAAATTAAAAATCTTGAGACGTACACCGAGGACACATTTATTCCACCAAAAATATAATAAAAATAATTTACAGTTAAAATGTCTGTTTACAATTTTCAGATGTTTTCTTGTGTTGTTTATTCATGTGATTCCAAAGCGGATTTTAAACCACAATTCAGCCTCCCATAACCCCTCAGAAATCATTATAACATGCTCTTTGCATACAATCTGTTTGCATTGTTCTCCTGGCCAAACGACTAATAGTGCTTAGGTGGAAGGATCAAAAAACCTCCAACCCCAACACAGTGGATGGGTGATGTCCTCTTTTTCAAAAAGTTGGAAAAAAAATTAGACTGTCTAGAGCTTCATCTAACTAGTTTAAGAAAATTTGGGACACATTTAGGAAATATATTCAAGAGCATGTTTTATTGTGAACTACAGACCAAGTCCTTGTTCCAGCAAATTGATTATTTTTCTATCCTAAGTGCAAAGTAGAGGGCATTGTGTGATTGTACAATTGTAGTTTTTGTTTAGCCAAATTATTATTTACGTTTTTATTTGTTGGTATGTTTTTATTCATTCATTCATTCATTCATTCATTCATTCATTCATTCATTCATTCATTCATTCATTCATTTATTTATTTATTTATTTGTTTGTTTGTTTGTTTGTTTGTTTGTTTATTATTTTGTTTGTTTTTTTCTTGTTGTATGTGCTTAAGTTGATACTATCTATACTTTTTGAAATATAATTTTGTTTTGTCTTTTTTTTTTTTACTCTTAACTTGCCATAAAAGTCATGATTAAATACATTAAAAAATATGCTCTTTGCTGTTCTGCTATGATGAATCTTCAATAATGATTTTACTATAGTATCAATTATTATCAAAGTTGAAAGCATGTTTTGCTTCATGCATTTTTACATTTTAGGAAAATAAAATATAACTATATTAGCGATTTAATATTTAATTAATATTTTGACACCACATATTTGATCAAATAAATGCAGTGTTGGTGTGCAGAAAAGTCGTCTTAATAAAAAAGAAGAAGTAAAAATCTTGCAGATGACAAATGTTTGTGCGGTAGTGTACTAGAGATTTATTTGCTGGTCTTCATTGGGCTGAGTGTGTACATGAATCTAGCAATGCCAGAGTCAAACGCACTTTCATTGCTTTGGCGTGGATGATAATATCTCTGACCTTGTGTCCAACTGCACCTCTACAGAAACGCAATGCTGTTGCGGATCGATTTTTCAGGACGGCCTCCCTCGAGTTCCCTGCTCCTTTGTGAATGAGCATAAAGAATGTCCTCAGCTTAACCTTAATCTTTCCAGTAGAAAACAAAAGAGTCGTGCAATCCTGGAGTATTCAGGTATAACTGACAGGTGACATACTGGAAAATTGATACCCAATACTAAATTATATATAATATATTAAATAAACAAATTATGCTTTTATTGCGTATTTGGTAACACTGAATCAAGAAATTGCACTTATTTATATTTAAAAATCTATTAATTGATATAATATTAATATAAAATTTATTTGATGTAAAAATCTCAATAAATATTATAAAATAATAATAATAATAATAATAATAATAATAATAATAATAATAATAATAACAATAATATTTTATTGTAAAGCAAATACAGTATTGTTAATATTTATTCAATAAAAACTAAAATAAATTATTGTTAAAGTGATTATGCATTATTGTTTTTAAATTGCTGTACATATTTTACTATTT
Source organism: Danio rerio (assembly GCF_052040795.2). Lineage (NCBI taxonomy): Eukaryota > Metazoa > Chordata > Actinopteri > Cypriniformes > Danionidae > Danio > Danio rerio. The sequence continues at coordinate 9,949,361 of NC_141031.1, forward strand.
ATTCTATTTATTATATACAGATGGACAAATGGACGGATGGACAGTTGAATGGACGGATGGATGGATGGATGGATGGATGGATGGATGGATGGATGGATAACTAAGACTAGACTAAACTAGACTAAATTAATTTAAAACCAAACTAAAGTAGACTAGACTAAAGTAGACTAGATTAAACTAATCTAAACTAGATTAACATAAACTAAACTAGATTAAACTAAACTAAACTAGATTAACATAAACTAAACTAGATTAAACTAAACTAAACTAGATCAAACTAAACTAGATTAAATTAAACTAGACTAATCTAAACTAGACTACATTGAACTAAACTAGACTAGACTATGCTAAGCTAATCGCTAAGCTAATCGCTAAACTAAACTAAACTAAACTAAACTAAACTAAACTAAACTAAACTAAACTAAACTAATTGCTTCTAAATGTTCATGTTAAAGCAGTTGATCCAATTACATTTTCTCCACTTGCCACTGTATGGCCCAAGACAAGGTGGCATTAAGCTAAAATGGATCTTATCAATCTTCTCTTCCAGGCAGCCAACAAAGGAGAAAAAAAAAGAAAAAAGAAAAAAAAAACGGCAGTCTGTCCTTACTGACAGAACAACTTCATTTATAACACAGCTGATCAGGCAGTGGCAGCTCGGCCTCACGGAGCGGCAGAACCGACAGAAAGAGAAGAAAACAGCAGACAGTAATGCTGGGTTTCCACAGAAGAGAACAGCTGCATAAAGCCACTGGAAACAAAAGCTGCTTCCTCATTAATTATCCTCAGGCTTGAGCCCGTCTCCACGTTCAGAGGCGATCAACTGATAAACGGCTGCTGAACAGAGGCGCTCCATTCACTCAACCCCAGCACACAAAACACTTTACTGACAGAAGAAAAACAACCTGCACTTTGGAACATACTTGGGAAGAGAAATGATGAATGCTATTTATTATAGAATTCAGAATTGTTTGGATGAGTGCATTATGTTTTGCACTCAATATTATATTTAAATTTTGTTTTTAAATGTGTTCATTTGTAAACTTTTAATATATGACAGATTCCACATTTCCAAATTTTACATTTGGAAAGCATTATTTACTTTAATTCTTATAATTGAACATTCTATTGCTTACAAAATAAATTACAAAAATAGCTGCTTTTTTAAACACCTTTGTTTCAAAATTAAATGCATGTTAACAGACATATTTTAAAAACGAAAAAAATATATATTTTCAAGTAATAAAGTTTTAATTTATTAACTAATTAATTAATTAATTAATACATTAATAAATTAATTTATTAATGTATTTACTTATTTTTGTGTGTTATATATATAATTAGTGTGTGTATTTATTTTTTTTGAATATACATAATACATCTTTTGTGTGTGTGTGTGTGTGTGTGTGTGTGTGTGTGTGTGTGTGTGTGTGTGTGTGTGTGTGTGTGTGTGTGTGTGTGTGTGTGTGTGTGTGAGTGTGTTTATGTATTTATTTATTTAAAAATTTTGACCTCCGGCTGGGTCAGTACAAAAGACATGCTGTACAGATGAAATGAACAAGCTAAACTGGCCATAGTCTATGTATATGAATGTTAGAGTATTTGGGTGTTTCCCAGTGTAGGGTTGCAGCTGAAAGAACATCCGCTGTGTAAACCATATACTGGATAAGTTGGCAGTTCATTCCGCTGTGGCAACCCCAGATTAATAAAAGGGATAAGCCGAAGACAAATTGAATGAATGAATGAATGAATGAATGTATTTACTTATTTATTTAAATATGTATAAAACATGTATTTATTTATTTATTTAATCTATTTGTGCATTTATATACTTATTACAAATTAAATAACTTTTTATTTGTGTATTTAATTATTTATAATACATATATTAATCGATTTATTTTTATGCATGTGAGTATTTCTTTAAGTATTTTCGAGTATTTAAACATTTATAATATATGTATATATATGTATATATAATATATGTAATAATTTATATACATATTTTTTATCTTCGTGTATATATTTACATATTTATAATACATTTATTTATTTATTTATTCATTTATTTATTTGTGTGTGTATTTATTTATTAATATATTTATAATACATGTATTTATTTGTTTAAAGAAAGAAAGAAAGAAAGAAAGAAAGAAAAAAAAAAGAAAGAAAGAAAGAAAGAAAGAAACTAAAAAAGATAGCATTTCCTAACTTAAATACACAAATGCCCCATTTGTGCAGTTTTTTTATTTTTTTTTACAAAATAAATGAATGCATGAATGAATTATTACATTTTTGAGTAAAAAAAAAAACTTAAAAAAAAAAAAATCAAAACTTAATTTGGCTTCATTTACATTTTACTTTAATTTTCCAGTCAATCAATCAATTACCTTTCATGAGGTAAAATTGTGGGTTTTTATTTGTTAATAAAAACGTTTTATGACTCTAGAATATCCTACTTAGCACTGAGCCCCCTCCATCATACACTCAATCTCATTCATGTTGCCATATATTCATAACATGAGATTATACCATACAAGCTCTACTCCAAAATCCAGCATATGTCTCTCTCAGAGCAGCCTGGTGACTTTATAAGGACCTTCAAAAGCATTTAGTAGCAGAAAGATGCACCCCTTCTCCTGCCAGGCCTCATTAGCTACACATCAGAAGGCCGAAATGAGAAGGTGGACTTTTTCCTCCACATAAACCCCTTACAACAGCAATGAAAGAAAGCCTGGCGCCTGGAGACCAGCACTCAAACAAAACACAATCTGGGTGAGAGACAAACTGTGTCCAAGAACGCAGCCAAGCCACACAGAAAAGCGGGCAGGAATCATAGCCATCGTCCCGGGCCAAGTCTATTACTCCCAGATCAGACACAGAAGCAGAAGGTGAGCGCGAGGTGGAAGGAATCAGCCCTTTAAAGTGAGCACGGACGACAAACAGTAACTGGCAGGTCAATCGGCTGCTTTTGCCCAAAAATGCAATCAAACTTTACAAATATGGGAAATGCTTGAGTTCACACCTTCTGCATGCCAGTCTGCAAACTGGCTCGGGGAACAGAACATAAGTGTACGGGCAAGCACAAATAAAATTCTGAAAATTCTAGCCGGGTACCACAACCATGGGTTCACAGTGTGAGTGTGTTACTAATGTGCCCAGTTGTATGTGTAAAATGCAGACCACAAAATCAGAGTATGGAGTTTAATATACTTCCTTTATTTTAAACTGTATAAAGGCTTAATTACGGTAATAAAATCTAGTAAATAAATTAATCCTAAGTGAGCACCAGACCACGAGGATCACTGGTTTAAAAGCATAAAATAAAAGTTTACAATTGTTAAAAAAAAAAAAAAAAAAAACACCTACACAGCTTTAAGTGACATTTAAAGGCTTAACTAGGTTAATTAGGTTAACTAGGGAGGTTAGGGTAATTAGGCAGGTTATTGTATAATGATGGTTTGTTCTGTAGACTATCGAATAAAAAAATGCTTAAAGGGGCTAATAGTTTTGTCCTTAAAACAGTGTTTAAAAAATTAATAACTGCTTTTATTCTAGCCGAAATAAAATAAATAAGACTTTCTCCAGAAGAAAAAATATAATCAGACATACTGTGAAAATTTCCTTGTTTTGTTAAACATAATTTAATAAATATTTAAAAAAGAAAAAAAAAATCAAAGGGGGGCTAATAATTCTGACTTCAACTGTGAATTATTAGACCCCCTGAATTATTAGCACTCCTGTTTATTTTTTCTTCCAATTTCTGTTTAACGGAGAGCAGATTTATACAGCTTAAAGTGACATTTAAAGGCTTAACTAGGTTAATTAGGTTAACTAGGCAAGTTAGGCTAATTAGGCAAGTTATTGTATAACGATGGTTTGTTCTGTAGACTATCAAAAAAAAAGCTAAAAGAGGCTAATAATTTTGACCTTAAAATGTTTTTTTTTAACCAAAAACTGCTTTTATTCTAGCCAAAAATAGAATAATAAATAATAAAACAAGAATAATATTATCAAAAAAAAAATATTATCAGACATACTGTGACAATTTCCTGCTCTGTCAAACATCACTTGCGAAATATATATTAAAAAAAAAAAAAAAAAAAAAATATATATATATATATATATATATATATATATATATATATATATATATATATATATATATATATATATATATATATTTTACCTAATTTCTTAATTTACCTAACCTAAATTCCTACCACATCTACTTAGCCTTACTGCCTAATGACTGCAGCACCATTGACACCCTCTGCCAATGCATTGACGAAATTAACAATTTTAATGAACAACCTTCTTCAGTTAAACAAAAAGAAAAATGAAGTCATTGTGTTTGGGAACAGAGGTGAGGTTCTCAAGGGGAATGCGTACTAATAATTTAGGGGGGCTAATAAATCTGACTTCAACTGTATATAATTCTCTGACTCTATTTTCAATTTTATACACAATTAAAAAAAAAAAAAAAAAAAAAAAAAATATATATATATATATATATATATATATATATATATATATATATATATATATATATATATATATATATATATATATATATACAGTTGAAGTCAGAATCATTAGCCAACCTGAACTATTACCCCTTCTGTTTATTTTTCCCCAATTTCTGTTTAATGGAAAGACTTTTTTCAACACATTTCTAAGCATATTATTTTAATAACTCATTTCTAATAACTGATTTATTTTATTTTGCCATTATTACAGTAAATAATATTTGACTAGATATATTTCAAGACACTTCTATACAGCTTAAAGTGACATTTAAAGGCTTAATTAGGTTAATTAGGTTAACTAGGCAGGTTAGAGTAATTAGGCAAGTTATTGTATAACAATATTTTGTTTCTATAGACTATGGGGAAAATATATATAGCTTAAAGGGGCTAATATTTTTTACACTAAAATGGTTTAAAAAATAATATTAACTGCTTTTATTCTAACCAAAATAATACAAATACGATTTTCTCCAGAAGATAAAATATAATCAGACATACTGTGAAAATTTTCTTGTTAAACATCATTTGAGAAATATTTAAAAATAAAAATTCAAAGGGGGGCTATTAATTCTGACTTATATGTTAAATTCCAAAATGCAAATACAGCAATACAAAAACACAAGGGCGGCTGTGTTGGTGGGCCTTTTGAGGAGCGACAGAAACCCTCTGTGCTTTCCACAGATATTACAACACACACACACACACACACACACACACACACACACACACACACACACACACACACACACACACACACACACACACACACACACACACACACACACACACACACACACACACACACACACACACACACACACACACACACACACAAATGCAATTTATGGCAGGAATCAGAGAGTTTGCAGCTCAGTGCTCAGGCAGGAGAGATGAGGTTATCACCTCTATCTCCACGCCGGTGGGGGCCGCAATAAAATCATACCTCAGCAACAGAGCCCCGCAATGAGATTTGCAGGACAGTTGTAAATGTTGGAGAGCACTTTCTCTCTCTCCCACGCGCACGCTTTCTGACACAAGGGCACCCTGGTATTTCACCCCACTTTCCACCAGCAGCACAGGCTTTAAGACACGTATATTTGGAAAGGTTTCACACTCAAATATAACACTTCCAGCTGCAGAAAATACAAACCTGGGTGGCTACCTCTAAAAAAATAAGCATACATATGGTTTTGTATACTTACTATTTGTCTATCTTTTGTCTATCTCATACGTGCTTATGAAAGAGGGTTCAAGGTAAAGCATGGTGTTTATGTAGAGTCAATAATGGAAGAAAGTAAAGGAATTGCTGTTAAATTGTACATTAAAGAGAATGGCAATTAAAGTATAGCCACTGCAAAACATGATTTGATCTATTTTGTACTTCTACTACTATTATTACTACTAAGCAGTAGTGGTGTTCATTAATTAAAGTGCTATACATCTAAATGCTTGTTTATCAAATAAACTTCATAAAATTACATAAAACTGTATAATTATTTTATATTATTATAAATTTTATAAATATGTTTATAAAAATATAATACATTCCCAGTACTGGGTTGCAGCTGGAAGGGCAGCCGCTGTTTAAAACATGTTGGATAAGTTGGGGGCGCATTCCGCTGTGGCGACCCCTGATGAATAAAGGGACAAAGCCAAAGGAAATTTAATTAATAATACAATAAAAAATAATAATAAATAAATCTGTACAAATTAGGTAAACAATAACATATTATCATTATTATTATTATTATTATTATTATTATTATTATTATTATTATTATTATTATTATTATTATCCTCAGCATCAATAATAATAGTAATAATAATAATAATTCTTCTTCTTCTTCGTATTATTATTATTATTATTATTATTTCATAAAAATAATTAGTAAAATAAATATATTGTAATGGTACTTCTACTACAATTTAGTGGACTAATAATTAACTGTTTAATTGACTGAATTATCAGTCAATAAATTACTACACAATAATAATTGATAATCAAATGAACTATCCTTAATAAAATTATATACAATAGAATGTTATTAATAATAATAATAATAATAATAATAATAATAATAATAATTGTACTATTATTATTATTATTATTATATACTTTATTAAGAAAATAAATATGTTTAATACTACTAACAATTAGCAGCAGCATTAAAATAAATGATCATAAATCGACCATTATTAAGTATTATTATTTTGAAGTAACTGAAGTATTATTAAGTATGAGTTATATTAAGTATTTTTAATTTTTAAAACAAACCAGTTAACTTGTTTATTTTTTCATTCTTGGTATTTCCAAGCAACATTTATTCATACCAGACTGAGCAATTTTCATTAAAAATGCAGGGTCAAGCACTGATGTTGTGCAACATAACTATTAATCATTTCTCCAAACAACTCCACCGAAACATCAGAAATTCCACATTTGTTGGGGCAAAATGATCTCAATCTGCATTCCTTTACATATCCGGTGCTTTACAGCATCTAGCGCTGACAGACCAATGAGGTTTATGCTCAAAACTCAAAGCGCACACAAACCACTGAATAATTATTCAATGACAGAACAGAGCTGTTGTCCTCTCATCCCTCTCATTCTGTTCCTCTGAGCAAGCAGTTTGTAAGCGTGTAGCACTTCATCTTTGGCAAATGGCTGTATGATACCTCCTGGCTTAAGTGGAAGACTAAAAGGAAAGTCTTTAAAATCACAATCGAACTTCAACAAGCGCGCCGAGGCAATAGAGCCATCCATCAGCAGACAGGTACAACTGGGTAATATCACCTCAAGTGAGGTGGAGACTTCATCTCAATAAAAGCTCTCCTTTTGTGACTGCGCCGGAAGAGCGATGAATATGGAGATGCATTTGGAAGGAATATGGCTTTTTTTTTTTCATTGCTGTTTGTAACCCGACGAAACTGTGTCACCAACAACCCTGCCCATCCCGGAATAATGAAAATACATACAAAACGCATCGCTCTGCATCTTACAAATGTCATTGCATAAATAATGCAGAGACCCCCCTTCCTCTCACACACACTTTCGCATCCTAAGGGTCTATATAACACACATGGCACAAAATAGATGGCGCTTCAAAATAACAAGGTCTGGTCGTCATAAAAAGCTTTCAGACAAATGGCGCACCGTCCTCTCCAATAAATTACCAGATGCAAGGAGGAATGAAACAGCGCTCTGCTAAATAAATGCACTGGACGCAATGGCAGGTAATTCATCCTATTGTTTTTCGACTTTCAACGCAGGCTCCGCCCCCTTCATCTGTCCTCCAGTGTTTTGAGAATTTATACTAAACTCTTTGTTGTGTACGAGTATTTTCAGATGACTATAAAGGAATTAGTATGATGAAACAATTTGAATTGTGAATTATTAATAAGTGATATTTAATAAACTGAATATTATTTGCCATTTAAAATAGGTTTGGATTTTATTTTATTTTCATGAATGTTGAACATTTTAAATGTAAATGTTCTCTTAAGGCAAGTCTATTTTTATTTATTCATTTATTGTTATTATTATTATTATTATTATTATTATTATATTTTATTTTATTTATTTATTAATTTTATTTATTTTTATTTTTATTTATTTATTTAGTCTGAATTCTTATAATGCAAATATCTAGTCTGGAAAAAAATACAGTTTCAATTTTTTAAGATTCAGAACATCAGATTCAATCCTCTAAAGTTTAAACTCAGATTGCACAGTGAGTAGATCAGAGGTCGTCCACAGAGAACAGTAGACGATCTATAAAAAAAGTGGAACAAAGTTTTTTGGACTTTTATTGAGCGAGTGTGTGGCTCAGTAGTTCCCCATGCTTTTGCTGGATCATGAATCGACCAGAGGTAAATTATCCTTATGCATTTATGGTTTGTTTTTTATATGTTAGCATTCCTAGCATGAGAATATGTCTAAGCATTAAGCAACAACTTGAATCAACAAATCTTCATTCATTCTTTCATTCTCTTTTTGGCCTAGTCCCCTTATTAATCCGGGGTCGCCACAACGGAATGAACCGCCAACTTATCCAGCATGTTTTAACGCAGCGGATGCCCTTCCAGCCGCAACCTATCTCTGGGAAACATCCGCACAAACTCATTCACACTCATACGCTATGGACAATTTAGCCTACCCAATTCACCTGTATCGCATGTCTTTGGACTGTGGGGGAAACCGGAGCACCCAGAGGAAACCCACACGAACGCAGGGAGAACATGCAAACTCCACACTGAAACGCCAACTGACCCAGGCTCGAACCAGCGACCTTCTTTCTGTGAGGCGACAGCACTACCTACTGCGCCAATGAGTTGCCATCAACAAAGCTTGAGCTACATAATATATAGAATGTAGAATTAGTTTGCCTTGTAGCATTTTATATTACATATTGCTGGTTATGATTGTAACTTTACAACTTTATGCTTGAAGACTGTCAAATTTAAGACTTTTTTAGACCATTATGAAAGCAATTACAGCCTTATACAGGGCTAAACACTTAGGATTTAATCTTGTTTTATTCTATCCAAGTGCCATTCTTATGGAAAAGATTTTTATAAAGACAATTCTAATTAGTTATTTCTTAACAATTTCTTAACAGTTTATATCAAAACAAGCAAATCATAGTTACATACAATTTTTTTTAAACATAACTTGTCTTTAATAATAAAATATACATCTAAAACCTGGTCTATAAATGCATGGAGGACTTTTAAACGAATGTTATTGTGAGGACGATAATCAAGCCATATTGGAAAACTGAATTAATAAATAAAACTTTCTGTAAAAGATCTATTACGATGGCTTGTTGGTGATTGGATGAGTGTTGGCCTGATTGTGTGGCTTTACAAGGACATGGAAAGATTAAGATCTTTGTAAAACGATTTAATCCCTTCAAGACAACATTTCAGTGACTTTAAGAGGCCTAAGATTTAATTTTTGAAACTATTTTTAAGATTCCACTGGTACTCTGTTATAATACATACAGCACTCTTCCACTATTGGGTGGTTAAGTGGTTTTCTTTGCTTAAACAGTAAGAAAATAAATAAATAAATAAATAAATAAATAAATAAATAAATAAATAAATAAATAAATAAATAAATAAATAAATAAATAAATAAATAAATTTGTTGTCTTAAATTTCAAACGTGCAATAATAATGCAAAGAAAATCTAATTCAAATCCTATTTTAAATGGCCTATGATATTAGGTTGTTTTAATTAACACTTGTCAACCATTAAAATGTTCACAATTCAAATTGTTATTTATATACTGTAGCATTTATATAGCATTTACTGTATATATTTTATAGGTCATTCCATAGATGACCTGTACTACTGCATATCCTGAATAAATGCATACTACTTTTGGCAGCTGGTTTTTCTACATAGTGTGTTACTTTGTGTGTTTGTGTGTGTGTGTGTGTGTGTGTGAGAGAGAGAGAGAGAGAGAGAGAGAGGCAGTTGTCTCTCTCCAAGATCTGTTTTTTTTTTGACATCTCTCTGCCCTCAGGACAGCAGCAGGCTGCCAGAGTCCCACAAGGCTGTTTCGTGGCAGGAGGGAACTAAACAAACATCTACCTGCGGTTCTTCAGCGATGTCTTAGAAAGATAGAAGGACGAGATGTGCATTACTGTTACATACTGGCATATTTTTATGCTCATGAGTCAATCCACGAACGTTCACGATAACAGATGACTGTGAAATGCAGCTACTGTAGGTTACATAAGGACTGCTGTGAAACATTGCAATGTGATGGCAAGATAAAGATGGGGGCTTGGATATTAACAAGAATTGTGGTCAACAGATGTATCATCAAGGCAAATAAATCTGTCGTATTTGACAAGTTTTTTTTTTCTTCCCCTGTTTAGCAGATAAAGAAGTTGAATTCTTTTATAGTCAGCGCAAACGATGATATAAACTGAAAATAAAGTCAAATTAAGTGAACAGATATTAACAGGAAAGGGTTTAAGGATGCATAAAAATGCTGTCTGCATAAATGAATGACCAAAGTATCTAAAAATGTATGAAAATTTTGATCGATGGATTATAAGCACACATATTTGACCTATTATTTGTTATATTTTTGCTGTTAAGTTTATATAATTATTATTATTATTATTATTATTACAACAGAAGAACATGATCTCCCATTATCTCCCATTGAAAAAATCTTATTAATAAATTAGCACATCTATAAGAACAAATCTGGGATCATTGATCCATTTACTAACATGTTTTTACTAACTGTCCGCTCCCCCAAAAATAATATAAATAAATAAATAAATAAATAAACAAATAAATAATTGAATGAATAAATAAATAAATAATTAATAAATAAATAAATGAATAAATGAATAAATGAATGAATGAATATTTGAATGAATGAATGAATTAATAAACAAATAAATAAATAAATAAATGAATAAATAAATAAATAATAAATAAATAAATGAATAAATGAATGAATTAATTAATATTTGAATGAATGAATGAATAAATAAATAAATAAATAAATAAATAAATAAATAAATAAATACATAAATAAATAAATAAATACATAATTAAATAAATAAATGAATAAATAAATAAATAAATAAATAAATAAATAAATAAATAAATAAATAAATAAATAAATAAATAAATAAATAAATAAATTAATTAATTAATTAATTAATTAATTAATTAATTAAAAAAAATTAAGTGTCACAATTAAATGTGACTGTGACACATCTAACTGACAGAAACTGCAAATTTCGAAACATCAAAAACTCCATTAAAATTTAAATGACTAACAGTCAACAGATCTAAAGTTAATATATTTGGCATTTTTAAATGATCAACATTGGCATCAACATTTCTCTTTCTCTCTTTTTTTTCCTAAGATGATTAAAGAAGATGGACTTTTATTTTGACAGCACTGAAAACATCAGTGTTTGAATGCAGAAGCACAGAAAAGTTCCATCTGATGAATTATATATTAGACAGAATTTATTAAATTTCAATGTCTAATACATTTTAACTGCATGACATGGCAGGCTAATAGTTGGCCAGTGTGGCTCAGCTCATAGAGTCCAAATTAAACAAACTCACTTCTAAATCTTGGCTAGAGCAAACGCGGTTGTGCTAACATAACCCTAGTATGCTGCTTTACATTACTACAACTTAGTGTCTGTCAAATGTACCTTTACCAATCCAAGTGGTAATGGTTCAGCAGTGATATGTACAAAATGCTACTGATTGTTTTCAAAAAAAAGGGGAGGCTACTCTATACTATATACTCTGTATTACATATAGAAAATTACAGGCACAACATGTAAGATTTTTATTCATTAAAAACCACGACAACAGTGTTGACATCTTGCTAACCTATGTATTTACTTTTTACCAAACATATTTTTTATAACAAATGTGATTACCTATATACTAAATGTTTCAAAGATTGTTTAAACCCTGAAAAATAAGCAATATTATCTAGAGACATGGACAACGTTCAGTGTTATGACATCATGCACCCTCAAATTCTTGTTTGGTTTTAAAGGAAACAGCAAATCACTAAAGATGCTTTTAATACGGAATTAACAAATAAAATGTTAAATGTTTTTAAATGGTTGCAAAATTCAAATCTCACCTTAAATGTTGAAAAACACATTGGACTCAAACTTGTAAAACTGTAAAACTCTTATAAAAAAAAAAAAAAAAAAAAAACTTGCTACCACACTGAATTTCAAATAAGATTATCTGCCTTTTCTTACTGCTCCATCTTACATAAAAAAAAATAAAAAATAAAAAAATAATAAGAAGAATTATTATTCCACATAAGAAAAAAACATCGCGCACGACATGTTCTATGGTAAGAGGCGAATTTATTGTCCCTAGACTAAAAACCTCTTTTGGTCAAACTTCTTTTTTATAAAGCCACAGGTCTATGGAATTCTCTCTCAACAAAAAAAAAACTACATGTACAAATTATAAGATGTTTTCTTATAGAAGGTGGTTTTTGTCAAATCAAATACACTCAGTACACACTGAGTGAGATGTTGTTGATTTGTCAGTGTATTAGTTTATATGTGACTTTTTAATAAATTGATTATTATTGTTTTCATTTGTACCTGTCCAGTGGCTGCAGGTGGAAAATAGAAATCCTGCTACAACTAGGCATGTGGACGATAACTGTTTTTACGGTATGCCTCGGTTTCAAGGTTTTAAAACTGCCAACATTTTCTGTAATACCGCTCCCAAGGTATGTGTAAGATTTTTTATTGACCTTGTTTTGTTTTTGTTTTTCAAGAACACAGTATCTCCAGCAGAAAAGATATGCAAAGATGTCATTTTAAATTGTGAAGGAATCTGTGTTTTTGAAACTAATGAAGACAGCAGAAGTCTTCATTTTCATTATTTAGCCTAATATGTTTACTGCTCCAAAATATTTTAAATCTTTCAAAAAATAAAATATATTGATTTCAAAGGGGGGGGAACTGTGTTGTTTTTTACCCAGACATTCAAAAAGACTATATTTTAGAGCAGTGATCACAATACCGTGATATTTTTATAAGGTTATCATATTGTCAGAAACTTATACCAGCTCATGGCTAGCTACAACCGGCACAATGCATCTTTCCATTTCGAGGTTAATGTAATTTTTTCTGCATGTCTCTGTTAAATAAATAAATTCATTCATTCATTCATTCATTCATTCATTCATTCATTCATTCATTCATTCACTCATTCAATACAACTCCCATGATATTAAACATCATCAAACTATACCTTTGTTTGTTGTGAGTATGTGCCCTCTAGTGGCGGAAATAATTTACTGCCGCTTTAAAGGAATAGTTAAGACAAAAATGAAAATTGTATCACCATTTAATTCATCCTTCACTTGTTCCAAGCATGATTATTGTTAAGTTTATTTCATCTGTTGAACACAAAAACATATTGACTTCCATAGTATTTTAGCTCATACCCTGTTAAATTTAAAAAACTTTTAATACTTAAATTTTAACTTTTTAAACTAAATTAATCATGCCCTAACTTATTTTATTTTAAGTCACGCAAGCTGTTTTAAGTGAGTTTAACATAATATAAATTTAATGGACTCATAAAGTTAATTTAATTCAGCCTAAAAATTTAAGGCAACCAGGATTTTTTTTCAGTTTACAATCAATGTTAATGACTGCTTTTTTTCCCACAAATTCTTCAGAATTTGTGCTAAACAAAAGAAAGAAATTGATTAGACCTACTTGAGAGTGAGTAAATGATGAGGAAATTTCTGGGTGAACTCCCCTTTTAACCCCACAGAATCACTAGAGGCCGCAATTGAGGGAGTGAGATCTTTTTTAACCATTCCGAATGCAGCCTCAACCACAGGTGAAGGGGCTTTTGCCTGTGCAGCTGGAAGAGAGAGGCTGTGGAGCAGATGATCAGAACAGGCAGAGGGCGTTTGACCAGCTCGCTGTGGAAGAGTCTTAATCTTATTTGCCCTGTAATCCACACGCAGTCAAGGCCGCCGCATCTGCACCAGATCTGGCACTACAGCGCGCTTGTAATTCTGACAGCACTATCACTCTGTCTTCCTCAATATCAAGCAGGACACTGAAAAAAATCAGGCCAGAGGAGGGGCCGGTGCGACGGCAGGGACTCAGCAGATGTGACATTTTAAAATACTCGGACTGTGTGGAAGACATAGACCTCTGCTCTAGACACAGACACTTGGTTTGATTATACCAGTATCTCCCAATTTTTTAAAGTTCAATCAATCAATCAATCAATCAATCAATCAATCAATCAATCAATCAATCAATCAATCAATCAATCAATCAATCAATCAATCAATCAATCAATCAATCAATCAATCAATCAATCAATCCCTAAATCCATCAATCAATCAATCAATCAATCAATCTGTTGACATTACAATCTCTCATCTTAAATTCATTCAGTTTTTTTGGTTGACTGTATTATTATTACACTATTAACTAAGGTGAGCTGTAAATACCTTTACGCCATCGGCTAAGCTAAAATTCCTGTGTAAAGAAGCTCCTGATGAAGTCCGTGTTTATACCCATTTGTTAAAGAATGTATAAATATCCTAAAGTTGAACCAGCAGCTCAGTGCGGCGTGAACGATTCTGCACCGCATCCCCAAGCATACAAAATACTTCACTATATCTAAAACAAAAACGACAACAAGAGTGCAGAGTCCCTTCACTGCATCCATTAAGGTCACGTTATGTCGAAAATAAAAACGTACATTTCACAAAAGGAAATTTCCCATAAAGCCAAGCTGCTTCACAGTGTGCTGAATCAATTCCAGCAGAAGCCGGAGAAGCCCAGCAGGATTAAACAGCAGTCTGGGCCTCAGCCAATTAATCAAAGCAGAATTGCTGTAGAGGGGGAAAAAAAAGGCATTTACTCAAGACTCCAACTGCACACCAACAATAAGTGCAGGCCAATTCCTGGAACCTGCAGCATGTTTTAAAAACAGCAGGTCAGGCTGATAACGCTTTTTTGAGCTCAATGGTGCTCTCCAAGTGCAAACAGCTCTAGGCCAGGCCCTGAAGGCTCTACCAGACCACTGAAACTTACAGCAGGGCACTGGGCCTGAAACTAGACAAGAATAAGCAAACTGGAAATGCATTGCTAAACACATCGCTGAACTCTAGCTTCTAAACCAAGCATGCTGAGCTGATTGGCTTATAAATTCAGCTACTCATTTAGGGCCTACTCACACTATGCCATCCGTACCGTGCCGAGGCCCGTTTCCCGAATCGTTTGAGAAGTGTGAGTAGGCTGAATCGGGCTCAAGCACGGTTCACTTGGCCGGCCCTGGCCCGGTTGGAGGAGGTGTGCCTAAGCGGGGTTCACTTGGGCTTTGGCACGGTATGCTTGTGTGTGAGTGCAAAACGTGCCAAAGCCCGAAACTGAAAGCGAGACGTGACTTTTAAGGGGCTGTTTCATATGAATTTATTAATCATTCTTACTGTTCAGTGAACGCAAACTGCCGCAGTTTATTAAAGACGAGAACTCCTCACAGCACGACAGCTGCGTGGCTTCAGCAGACCTCCTCATTCCTGCAGCATGAGGGCTTTATGATTGTTTATGAGCGTCAAAAGTGGCAGATCTGTTCGGCAAAATATCTGACTGCGTGTCACCGCATCCCTAAGGACTGTTTGGCGAAATATTTGACTGCATGTCACTACATATCAAACGACTGAAATTATATAACTAGAGAAATCTCCACTGTGCTGCTGAGTGAGAGAGCGCTTCTCACTGAACAGCGCAGCAGCGATGACGTAAGCGTGCCCAGGCCCGATTGTGGTGTGAGTGCGGGCCGTCGGGGGAGACCGGAGGGGGGACAAGCGTGCTTTGGCCCGGTTCGAGGCAACTGTTCCTAGTGTGAGTACGGCCTTACCGTACGTTCACACCGAAAGCGGCGAGAGCGTCAAAGTAGCCGGAAGTCATTCATTTTCAATGAGAGCCGGCGGCGATACGCGGCGATAAGCGGCGAGGATCAGCGCGGCGCGTCTTCGCCGGCGTGAGCGTCGAGGAGAGTTGAAATGAAGTCAACTTTATGGTAATGAGCTATGACGCGGTTCGGCAGCAAGCAATCAGAATGAAGACGTCCATCGCTTGATAGCAGTTCAGAGAACACAGACCTGTGAACTTTGGTTCCGACCACAGTTGTTCCCAAGGGTTTGATTATTGCGGTCGCCGGATTTCCAATTATTTACAATTTTTTCCTACAGGAACATGCATTAAATAAGTTACTGGCGAGTTACTGATGTTCATTAATGTTATATATTTATCTTAAAAAAGCGGGAATCTCACGCGATGTGACAGTACAAAACAGTACGTTACTGCTGCTTCAGGATATTTCAGACATATGGACACATATTGGATAAATAGAGCAAAGCCACACGCAACTTGATCTTCCATTGTTGTATGCATTTGATAAGAAGTGCGCAACATTTTCACGCTAGAAACATGTTTTATGCAGGAATGTAACTGATATGATGCAACGGCTCCTTTAAATATGAGATCAATGTAGCGAGTTTTGACGCTCTCGCCGCAGGAGCTGAAGGCAGAGAGCGTTGTCGCCAAGGCGTCCAGAGCGACCTTGGACGCTCTCGCCGCTTTCGGTGTGAACGTACGGCTAGTTTGGTCTAGGCTTTGGTCTTACACTCAGATTTAGTAGTGATTGTGATGCAAAAGTTGCATACTATATTTTTCTCTATTAAGGTAATGAAACACTATGCATCTTTTTGAGCAATGTTCAACTCTAATCAACCACAACTGATCCAACTAATCAAGGTGTTCAAGACTACTAAAGACTTTTAAGCAGGTGTGAGTTGGAATTGGCAGAAGGTAGATTTTTCAGACGAATAATCTGTTGAACTGCATCCCTATCATCACAAATACTGCAGAACACTTATTGGAACCCTCATGGACCCAACATTCTCACAGAAATTAGTCGGGTTTAGTGAAGAATAAAATCATGGTTTGGAGTTACATTCAGTATGGGGACATGTGAGAGATCTGCAGAATGGATGGCAACATCAACAGCCTGAGATATCAAGACAATTGCGCTGCCCATTACATTACAAACCACAGGAGAGGGCAAATTCTTCAGCAGGAAATAGCGCTCCTCATACTTCAGGCTCCACATCAAATTCCTGAAAGCAAAGAAGGTCAAGATGCTCCAGGGTTGGCCAGCCCAGTCACAAGATTTAAACATTATTGAGCATGTGTGGGGTAAGATGAATCCAAATAATCTTGATCAGGGCTCGAAATTAACTTTTTTACTTGGTAGCACCGGTGCTCCCAACTTCAAAAATTTAGGAGCACCAGAAAAAATTTAGGAGCACCAGAAAAAATTTAGGAGCACCCACCAAAAATGATTGAGCACCGCTGCAAATTGTATTTTAAGGGACTTATTGTATTTTAAAACAACATCAATTAGGACTAACAAAAACCAGAAACAACTCTAACTAATGCTGAGATTACATTGATATTTGTGTGCAATAATTCCAAAATGTGTGTCTAATAGTTCTAGAATATTAATGATGATGAAAATGACAATAATAGTAACAATAAATTACATTTATCATCATCATGCTGCCTTGAATGAAAGTTATCTGCTATAAAAAGTCTGTTACTTTATGAAAAATAAATGTATAGTTTGCATCAAACAAAAATGAAGCATTGCAGTAAGAAATATTTATTTTGTACTGCTAAACAGCATATATGCATGTCAGTTTAATAAATAATATTTCTGCTGCAAAACAAACAAAAGATTATAATAAAATATTAAATTCAAGACTGAAAGCTGCAAAACAGTCATCAGTAACTAAATAAAAAAAAAATATATACACCTCAAGAAAGAATAGGCAAAAGAAAGTAAGTAAAGTCTCAGTTCTATCACTCTTTTAAAGTTTTGGTTTCAGTTTGTGTCAATTTAAATGTTCCGTCTGAGCTGATTTTCATTTTTCTGTGTTTGTGGAAAAGCAGGCGAGTCAGCCGACCCCATTTATGAGCAGGTTAAGCACCGGCGCAATACCGCTGTTTGTTATGAGACGCAGTTTCAGTGTAAACTTAGTAAAGGCGAGCTTCTTTGGCGATGATACAGTATTAGATTTGACTTTTAGCGGACATTTGCGCTGAACACGCAGTGAATGCAACACATCGAGATTCGGCCACCTTCTCCGAAAAGCACGTACTTGATTGATCTCAGCTGGCGGATCAATATTCACCACGTGTCATGATCGCTTTCATCTGCGCCCTAAACTTTAGGTGGGGTTTGCACTTTGCAAACCTGTGTGCTTTAAGTTTTCACACTTAAGCTGTTTGCATTTCCCGTGGACATAAAAGCTCCCTGTCATCTAACAGTGGAAAGCCTTGAGTGATTGACAGCTAATATGAACCAATATAGCGGCAGGGAAGAGCGATTCAGCACGTTTAAAAAAAAAATCAAAACAGGTCACACTAATGCGCCCAAATATATTATGAGGTCGCATCGATTAATTTTGGTCGCAATTAAAAATTAATGGTCGCAATTTCGAGCCCTGTTGATGAACTCTGGGAGTTCTACGAGAACACTTTCCTTGCCAATCCAGATGACTTTATTAATAAGTTATTTGAGTCATTGCAGAGATGTATGGATGCAGTCGTCCAAGCTCATGGGAGACATACACAATATTAATTCTTAACATGATAAGACTTCTGTCTAAGCAAAGGCAGACCTTTCTGTCCTAATTAAATCATTAAAAATCAAGACATGATCATATTTTATTTTGGTAAAATAGGCGTAATCTACAGGCCTTTTGGCTTTCATATAAGCCACTCAACTCAAAAACTTGAATCACTCAAGTCAAGTTATTATTTGCTGTTCCTAAAACTTGGAGAGGCGACAAGACTTTTTTTGTCAGGTAGTGTATTTATGTCCATGCATCTATCGTCTATAATTATATACTTGCTCTATATGCTCTATTGTTTATTTCATGGTTTCACAAAATGTATATTACATTTTACAGAAATGGTATTGTATTGGGGTATATATGGTCATCAGGATATGAGATGGGCGGCACGAAGGCTCAGTGGTTAGTACTGTTGCCTCAGCAAGAAGGTCACTGGTTTGAGTCCTGGCTGGGCCAGTTGGTATTTCTGTGTGGAGTTTGCATGTTCTCCCTGTGTTCGTGTCAGTTTTTCCTTCGGGTAAAAACTAATAAAAAAGGGACTAAGCCGAAGGAAAATGAATGAATGAAAGATATGAGATGACTTATGGAAATTGAAATTTTGACATATTGCCCAGCCCTATTCCAAACCATCATTTCTAATTTTGATGGATGTGTCTGCTGGTTTTAAACCTCTTAGCTGCCACTCAGTTATCATCACGATGAACATTTCAGGAGCTGCACAGTCATTCAATCTTTACCTCTCAGGTAGAGCCATTGAGGGGTGAAGTGTCAAAAGCAACATTTCGCTAATGGGGTGCCTCAAGGCTCAGTGCTTGGACCTCTTTTCTTCTCCATCTACATGTCATCGCTAGGCCATTCAGATACAGTACAAAAAAGTATATACAGGTATGACTGTATCCTGACAGTTGGACACTAGACTGGATTTTTAAATCTATAAAAATTAAATCCACATGGATCAAAAGGTGAATCATCTTTAGACAGGATTTAGTCTGAATCTAAAAGATTATAATTTTTTTTTTCCAGGGAAAATCTCATCTGAAGTTTATATCTCATACTAGATTTTCTAGCAGTAGGATTTCAGTCCATGTAATCAGAGCTAACCCTTCCAAATCCAGACAGTAGCATTTTTTTTTATCCATGAAAGGACAACTTCCAAGAAACACCATTAATTTGCATCTTTGAACTTCTTTTATACCCATAAATCTGAAGAACTGACATTTTGGGCAGACTGAATTGCAGACAGAGATCCCATGAACTAATAATGGTAATGAATAAAGCTCACATTCATGAAATGTGTCTTGAGAAGAGAGGTGTTTCAGACTTCCTCTTTATTTCTCTAGCTCAGCATGACTGTTCCAGACACGTCCACAGCAGGGCTTCATTACATGTCAGTCTACCTGTCTAATGACTTATAGGACGGATACAGGCAGCCACTTACACTAATAAACCGGACAAGACCATGACAGACCCTTCAACAATCAGAGCTCTTGTAGCTTCAGTGAGCTTAATGCACCATTTGCAAATGGCGTGATCCTCAAGCTGAGTTATAAAAACAGAGGGAGGCTGTGTGTATTAATATTGTAATTTATATATATATATATATATATATATATATATATATATATATATATATATATATATATATATATATATATATATATATATATATATATATATATATATTTTTTTTTTTTTTTTTTTTAAAATAGTGATCTTTTACTTAAGGAATAGTGTTAAAATTATCATACCCATAAATGTTGATTTTTTCCTCGATGGGCAACAAAACAACAAAGTTAACCAATAACTTTCTTAATTAACTTGTCTAGTTAACCAAATCAGCTGAACGCTATAATATGTTGCAAAACAACTAGAAAATATTATATATTGTGATAATAGCAAAGACAAAAAAATAAATAAAATAAGAATAGTGCACATTTTACACACTTTAGAAAATAATTTTTTGCAGATTTTTTAGCCAATCATTAGCTGTTTCCATCCAAAAATGTGTATTAACCAGCCTGAACTCACGAGAAAATGTAAGTATTTGTCAGTTTGGTGACTAATTGGTGACTAATTTGTACGAAAATGTGTGATTTTAAAAAGAAGGCACGAAAACTCCGACCCTAAATCCAACCATCATTGGGTGATGAGCAAATCTTACTAAATTCTATGAATTAGATTGTATAAATTAATTCAATTAAATCAAAAAGTTACGAATTGCCGTGAAATTGTGTTGAATTAACTTTATGAGCAAAACTGGATTACCGCATAAAAGACCTGCAAAATAAAGAAGCATTTCCATCCAATGAGTCAAAGCGAACAAATTAATCAATTCCTGATTAACTGGCGCCAAAAACATCAGTAAAAACTGAATTTGCTGCGATCAGAAAAGCTGTGTGAATCTTTTCTTCATTTATGGTGTTTTGGTGGTGTTTGAAGGTGTTAGACTAATATTAATGTGATATAAAACAATGATAATAATATAGTAATAAAATAACAAAATAATAATAATAATAATAATAATAATAATAAAATGTTTATATGATTTGTTTACAATACAGTTTGTAAAGTAATATGTTCTGTCTTTTAGTAGATATATTATGAGAGACTTGCTTTGTTTACCAAATAAGTATATCTAATTGTATTTGCATGGTAAACATTAAATAAAAGGTTAAAAATCATTAATTGTTGATTTCATATATTTAGTTTTTAGCTATGATACTCCTAAAATCATTCCGCATGAATCTGCAGATTTTTTTACTAAACTCTCTGCAGAAATAGCCAAAAATGTCTGCAGATTCTGTCTGGCAGTACAAACCAGTTATCAGTTATTAAGATCAGTTATTAAAATTGTTTCCTAAAATGTGTAAAATGTGCCACATTAAAAACAAATCTCTCAAACATTACTTATATAATATACTTCAAGCATCAATCAAATTTTACAGAATACAAATCCTTTTGTCCCCAACTGTATGTAAACATGGCACCTTTTCATTTTATATATATATATATATATATATATATATATATATATATATATATATATATATATATATATATATACTGTATATATATATATATATATATATATATATTTTTTTTTATACATATATATGTTTTTTTTTTTTTTTTTTTTTTTTAATAAATCGTCCACATAACAAACGTTCTACTTTACATTTAGAAGAAATGCCATTAGTAGCTTACATCAAAAAAATAAAAAAGAGACAGAAGGTTCAAGTTCAGGTTTTTCTAAATACTTTTTGCTAACTATTATAATCATTATCAGGATTGTCAAAGCACTTTGTTTTTTCTGTATTCATTTTCATGTATAGAGAGATTTGTATTATATTATATTATATTATATTATATTATATTATATTATATTATATTATATTATATTATATTATATTATATTATATTATATTATATTATATTATATTATAAATACACAGTCTTAGCAGTGGTTCAGTGCTCAGAGCACCGTGTATGAATAAGTGTTTATAGATCTTTCCCAGAACTGTGTTGTAGCTGGAAGGGCATCTGCTGTGTAAAACATATGCTGGATAAGATGGTGGTTCATTCCGCTGTGGCGACACCTGATGAATAAAGGGACTAAGCCAAAAAGAAAATTAATTATTATATTATATTATATTATATTATATTATATTATATTATATTATATTATATTATATTATATTATATTATATTATATTATATTATATTATATTGCTGTCCAAACAGTCAACACACTGTTGTTCAACACAAAGCATCAGCTGTATTTTTGAACTTAAACCTGAACCCGACTGAATCCAGTTATGTGACATTATTATCTGGTTGTGTGTGTGAGGAAAGAAGTCACAGAAAGACAGAAAAAAAAAACAAACAAACAAAAAAAAACAGACAATTCATTATTTTTGCTGCTGGATGAAACTGTTTGTCCACTTCTCTGCGAGCTTTTAATTTATGTCTCAGAAATCATAAACTAAGCATTGTGTTTGGACAATAGAAAACTTCTGCTCTCTGTAAACACCATTATATCCATGACCTTGCCTCTGCTTGAGGTTTGACAAACTGCCAAATAACAGGATCTGCAAACACTAAAAAAAAGTTGTTTGAATCATATAATATATATATAAAAACTTTTTTACTCTTTCGTTTTGGAGTTGATGTTTGTTATTAGTGTTTGTCTTGATGATTAAAGGTTGATTGTAACCTTCAGAGAGACCTTTAGGATCTTTAAATTACTTTAAACTGAATTAAAATAACAATCAAATCTAACAAAAAAATCAAACTCCCCGGGGGGGTGGGGGGGGGGGGAGGTGGGTGGTACAACAAATCACTGTTTTACTAACATTATTGCTGAATTAATAAAAGAAAAACTCCACAATGGTGTTATCAAGACTTTCAGAAAAAGGAAAAAAAATAGCGTGAAATTGATATCGGCAGACAGAAGAAAGAACAACTTCAAATTTACTGTTCTGCCCCATAGGTGCTGCATTGTAAACACCTCTCTTGAGTGGTAAGTTGTTTTGTGGATTTTAATGCATAGATAATATAATAAATGCTCATACGTTCTTTTAAAAATCTAAAAATTTAAAACTTTCAAGGATTTAAGATTATGATTGACTGATAAATGCATCATAGCTTTCAACATAACATAATAATTGGTAATTGTTGAGACGCTTGAAGGGATTTTACCCAAAATAAGTTGAAAACAAAACAAAAACAACAACAAAAAACAATTTCAGCAAGAAATTAAAGTTTATAAAACACATATTTATGTTGATAATATGAAATGTTTGAGCAAACAATTGATGATTTATTTTGTTTGTTACCTTTTTGCAAACCAGCCACTCTGATTTGCTTTTTACTTCAAAGAGAATATTTTTGTGTGTAAATATTATAGTAAACAAAGTAAACAGCCCGTCTCCGACAGAAACGATGACATAAACAAATTAATAACCATCCATCATTCAACACTATTGTGTCGGTGGACTAAATGTGTTCAATGTAATTATGTTCCGTGTACTCTTAACATTCCAAATAAACCTTGATGTACAGCAAAGAATGTGTGTGTCTTGTTATTACAATATAAACTTCATATCTAATAATCGTTTTCTGTACAATTTTCACAAATATAACAAATACACTATTTAAAAAGCTTCTCATTGAGAAACAACTAGCTGCAACGGCTGTTCGAGGGTTGTAGCTTTAGACTGATGTATAGTTCGTCAATGTTACTTGTGTTCTTTCTTATGTAATCTTTTCATAATCACTGAAATGTGCCAAAACTGTACCTCCACGTCCTGATGCTGGCTAATCTACTGGTTCACCAAAGATCAAAACTAACATGTGAAATACCAACATGTTAAAATAACTATTTACAATTTCTATTTCTTTCTTTCTTTCTTTCTTTCTTTCTTTCTTTCTTTCTTTCTTTCTTTCTTTCTTTCTTTCTTTCTTTCTTTCTTTCTTTCTTTCTTTCTTTCTTTCTTTTTTTCTTTCTTTCTTTCTTTCTTTCTTATCAAAAGTAACAAATAATAATTGATATTAAAATATAATAAAATTATTTTAAAAGTTTAACACTACTGTTCTAACAGCCTTGTTCATGAATTTATTTATTTCGGTTATTGCACTTTATTTAATATAAAAAAGCACACTTGGAAAGCAGACGAAAGTTCTCTCTATAAAACTGTACACAGATTTGATGTGACAGCCAATCACAGAGGAGCAATTCTTTATACATATTTACATACTGCTTCAGTCTGGAGTTGAAGCTTGTTACTGGTGTTTGTCGTGACGTTTGAAGGCGATTCTAACTTTGGAAAAGTTGAAATAACACCTTCAGCAAGGCTAAATCGTGAGCGTGATGTTTTCACAGCTATCGAAATCGTGTCTGGCTCAGCTGTGTATTCTTAACTAGTTTGCTTTAAATAGCTGATGACGATTAGCGTTGATTTGGGACACATGAGCAGACAAAAATACAATCATCCAAAACAGGCTAGAAAATCAAAACAATCGCCCAGGAGAAAGTATTAGTCAGTATAATGTGAACTATGATAAAACCATACAGTATATTAGTCATAGAATGATTCACATATGGTTAAAACTTCATTTTTTAAACAAATTAGCCATTTTTAAAGTCGCTTTGACATAATTATACATAAGTTAGTTCACAAGAGTGAACTTGATGTTGTAAGCCAGTTTAATGTAATTTTAATACAGTGAATATGTACATGTCAAGCTATGCTCTGCTTTTATATCTAATTAAAATCTGGAATCACGGAATAAATTTCAGAAGGATGGATGGATGGATGGATGGATGGATGGACGGCCACTAGCTTGGTTTGGGACTTGTGGAGCTGCGCATCAATGGATTTGCTCTTCTGTGTTTGGACGCCCAGCAGTGAAATTTAACCGCACTAAAAGGATATAAGCCTAAACTCTGAAAACTGCACTGAAAAAAAAAATATGTCTGCAAAATTGTTGCAAAAAAAAATGTGCTGAATTTAAACAAACAAATTAAATTTAGCAATGTTCAACTTTGTTTAAATTCAACCCAATAAATGGTTTACAACCACGTAACTTTAAATAAATCTTAGTAAATCCAAGGAATCATCTTTGAATCATGTTTTTCAGTGTGGACTGACAGTTTTAATTTACTAGAACTTCTATGTTAAGCTGCTCTGACAAAATCTACATTGTAAAATAAACATGAATCAAATGAAATGAAATGGGTGGATGATTAAAATATAACAAAAAAAATGCTGGATTCCACACAATTTATTTGCGTTGGGACAACACAAAATACTTACGGTTACTTATTACTTTTTGTAAATTTAATTGTAAATTTGTTGTCCCAAAAAATCTCAGTAATTTCGTTGTTTCAGCTTAATGTATATAAGTACTTAGAACAAACAGCAAAGGTCATTTTTTGAATGTGCATACACAAACGTGGCTTTTATATGATATGATGTAATATTTTAAAATTTTATATATTTTTTTTCCAAAATAAATAATACAAATGTTACATACAAAAGTTATATGTTATGGTTTTTGAACCATAAAATATAACAAATCTGATTGAAAATGTAAAATCATTATTTTAAATTGCAACACAATTGCAAAAATATAAATATTTATGTTTATTTATTTCCAGAAAAAAAAAAACTGGAGTGCTACTTGGGGATTATAAGCAAGCAAGCAAGCAAAAAACAAACACACGAACGAACAAATGAAGGAACGAAGGAACGAAGGAACAATGGAACGAACAAACAAACAAACAAACAAACAAATGAACAAGCAAGCAAACAAACAAACAAACATATGAATGAATGAATGAATGAATGAATGAATGAATGAATGAATGAATGAAGGAAGGAAGGAATGTCAAAGACGTTACTCAATATGGTTCTTCGCCTGATAAATGGTTAAAAATACCCATTTTTTGTTTACAGTTCTTAAAGTTGTTGTGTTATGCTACATAGCAGTGCTCAGTGTGCATTAATTAGCCCTACACTGGTCACAGAAGACAACAAAGCTCTTGAACGTAAAAACAATTCCACTATCCAGCCCTCAAACCTAATAGTAAATCAGCACAAGCACCAATTATAAGCAGAGCCACAGTATGGACACTTCAAGTTGACAAATTGCCCTAAACCTCTGACGCAAAATATTTGCATTGAAATCGTTTGATATTTACTTTAAAAAGCACTGCTCCCTCACAACTGTTCAAGCTAATGTGCCACGTGCAGTGCTTTATTTCTGCATTTGAGAGTGGTTGCTCCGTGTCTCAAGGATCCGTGTAAAAGTATCTTCTGGCTAACGCGTTAATTACACCTCCATTTATGAAATGAGCGGGTGACTTGGGCTTCTGTAGCAGAGAAAAATCACATTACTCAACTAATTAATAACTTAATTAAAGCCTCTCGCACGTCAGGCGTGGCTGATTACATAATAATTAAAAGTAAATGGGTGACTTATTTAATGGCACCTTGAGAGCTGATAGAGGTGAATCGCTGTGATTAAGCCACCGCTGATCAACTGTCTTTTTTTTTATTCCTCTCTTTCTGTTCTGCACACAAGTCTGTTCATTAAGATGAAAAAAAAAATGAGGGAAACAGAGGGAAAAATATAATGTGCCATTAAAATGGTCACAGGCTGATATTTACAACTTGCAGAGTATACATAATTACAGCAAATGACAATTTAAAGGGTGATTCAAGGATTTTGCTTACATAATTAAAGACTATTCTCAACACTCTTTCAACCCATAGCATTAAACAGGCTATTGCACTTTTAAAGGCATAGTTAAACTGAAAAAAATAAAAATAAATAACAATGATAATAATAAATATTAATAAAATATAAACTATATATTAAACTAAAAAAATATTATCATCATGATCAACATAATTATTATTATTATTATTATTATTATTATTATTGTTATTATTTTTTTATATATATATTAAATTATTTTTTTTAATAAATTCTTACAAAAGTGTCATAATTTTTCTTAAATTTTAAGTCTTGAACAAATATTTTTTTTCTTATGACAATGTAAATTCAATAATAATAATGATGATGGTAATGATCATTTATTATTATTATTATTATTATTATTATTATTATTACTATTTAACTTACAAAAAACAAAAAAGTAATCAAAACAAAAATAATAATAATACATTATTTAAAAAAATATTTTTCTTAATTTTTAAAATCTAGTATAATTGTTTTTTAAGACCATGTAAATCTAATAATAATAATAATAATAATAATAACAATAATAATAGTGATGATAAAATAATAATAATAATAATAATAATAATATTAGTGATGATAAAATAATAATAATAATAATAATAATAATAATAATAATAATAATAATAATCATTATTATTATTATGATTATTATTATTATTATTATTATTATCTCTAACAAAAAATAAGGAAAAACTAGGTAAAGTTTTTAACAACAACAACAACAACAGCAATAATAATAATAATAATAATAATAATAATAATAATAATAATAATAATAATAATAATTGTTGAAATGAAAGTCTTAACAACTTTCAGTGCACAGAGACTTTCATCTCAGTTTAGAATTCAATGAGCAATCCAGTCAGATCAATGAAATCAATTCACTTTAGGGCCAAATGCATCGCATTTACATGTTTTACATTTTTACGTTACCTGACTGTATTTAACCTTCAGTTTTAACATTGCTGTATGTTCCTCTATGAACTAAATTTGCAAGAATAACTTACACAGAGCTGCTTTTTGTCTGCAACAATCCAACAGCCAGTGGAATTTTTATTCTTATAATTTTTGTAGAGAACCAGATAACGTCCCGATAACTGTTGGGTTGGCCAACAAAAAATAAGACCATCTAAGACCACAAAAGTGATTTAAGCTGTGTTTTTACTCATGAATGCTCTCTTCAGAGGTGCATATATCCTCCCTTGAATCCTCAGAGCACATTTAGGCAATTTACTGTATGTTCTCCAGCACAATTACCAAGATAAGGCGACAGTATGCTAATTTCTACACGACTCCATAACATATTGTCGGCCAAAGTGGCTTTTTCCACATTCCTCCCAGCACACGGCAGATCGTCCTCATCACCTGCTCATTATTTCTGAGCCAGATTAGCAAAGGCCGATTGGCTTGGTCCTTTATCTATCGATGGGGTGATTATGCACTGACAATGTTAATGAAATTAGTCTCCTAATGCTTTTTGGGCCTATTAAAATGTGCAGATCCTCAATCCACAAGAAGTCTTTCAAGATACTCTCTTCTTCTTCTTTTTTTTTTCCTCAGCAGACTAATAGAATTTCCAGTGAATTCAAATGAACACTGGTGATGAAGCAGCCATTATAAATCATGAACACACTGCTTTGTTTTTCATTTGAAGTGTGGCAGTCTGGGACCACCATAGAGCTGAAATGCAGCCAGGGAGAAGATGGCAATATGTGCGATTGTGATTTTGGAAGGGAAGCAATTGTACCAGAACACATTCACAGACATTTAAACAGAGCTCGGCCATTAAAATTAGCATTTGTGTGGGAGAAATACGCTAATACAAAATTAAGCTTTTACAAATTTGTACGGACATCTCCAGACTCAGATCCAGTAATGGCTTTCTTTTATGAAAGTTCATTCAATTAAGTGCCTTTGCGGGGGAAATTTGACGTCTAGGTCGGAATAAATATGATCAAATTGCCTTTGTGTTTGAGCGTTTGAGGAACACGTTTGAAACAGGAAACAAAATATGAATACAATGAATAAATGCAGGCATTAGTTAAGATAAAAACTTTAGGTGGATTTTTATTTTTGAATTTTTCAGTGTGTCCTAATGCCAAGTTCAGACTGCGCAATTTTCAAAGTAGTCATGTCACTGATATTTTCACACTGCATGACTATTTGGGGTAGCGTTCCATCGCTGCTTTGTTCACACTGCAAGACGGATCGACGACAGGGAGTTTCACATTGCATGACTTCAGAATAAGAATCGCTGATAACTTTGTCTTGGTCCACAAACTACGTTTCACAACCAAACACGCGAGAAGTGACACAGAAAAAAACGTAAAGTCACGTAGTATATTTTTGTTATTAACTACATAATGAGAAAGAAGCCTTTAGTGGGGTATAAAATGCAGTTATTTTGCTCACCAGGCTTTTGAAGGGGATTAGCAATTTCCCCTCAACTGTTATTCTTTTTCCACCAAGTTGTGGAACCTACTGCTCAGATGACACGTCAAACAGACACGGCTGCTCCTGCCAAATTTACATTAGTTTTTCCTTCATTTCTTGGGTTCAAATAGACCAAAAAGAAGCGCTTTTAACTTTTCCCCCAACCTCTCGCTGACCTGCAGGTACCCAGTGGAAGCTGCTCTCTCAATGGCTGTAGGTGATCACCGATGCTATTTTCAATCAGAACTCATTTCACACAGCATGAATTGAATCGCAGATAGGTCCAAATGTTTAGCATGCCAAATATCTCGCGAGAGTCAGTGACTCATCTGCGATTCTCTCAGATTGGTTCTTTGATAGTTCACACTGCGTTATCGTTACAAGCGTGAACGAGCACTGATTTGCATGTGAGTTTAGACATTTGTTGGCGATTTCTCAAAACCTGTCGGCGAGTCAAAATTGAGGCCAAAATCACATAGTCTGAACTCGACATAAGTTCAATTACTCAATACCAATAACATTTACAGTGATTCTGACTAATAAGAAATAAACCTTTGTGTGTCACCTTTCAAAAGAGACCTAACCCATGCATATATTAAAACATGGTTCAAAAATAGCATGCAATTTACATTGGGTATGCATTTTTTAGGCATTGTAAGCAAATTTTACAAGAATGCTAAGGGACTATATTATTTTTCGATAGTCTACCCTAACTTTTTAGCGTAGATAGATTACCCTAACTTGCATAGTTAACCTAATTAACCTAGATAAGCCTATAAATTACAGTTTAGGCTGAATACAAGTATCTTGAAAATATTGTGTACTATAGCTGCAAACTATATCTTTCTTTGCTTGGCAGGAACGTTGAGTTCTTATTCGTCACATGTCAGACAAATCTGTAAACAAATATGTATTTGTTTAAATGAAAATACAAAAATCCTTGGATTACGCATCCTTATTAAACTTTGTAAATGCATCTCCAACAGAGTTTAAACACCCCAAAAATTCTTTTAACTAACAAAAGGCGAAAACCAATACCACGAGAGAAGATTTCCTCTTGACATTAGTGGGGCACATTTGTCCCTAGAGCGCATGCATTGTGTAAATTCTTTTTGCGCTTTTAAAAACAAGACAATAATAAAGTACTTAATAATATAAAATAAACACTTATTATGAATAACAATCCTGTCCCATGCTGCAAAAGTCAATATATATGATTTTACTGCAATTAGGCTTTGAGGAGGTATGAATGTAGAGAAGTTTAGAGAGGTGTGTGACCCAATTTAACTATTTTATCCTGATTAGTGTTTTTCATAATCATGGAGGATTTATTGAAATGTACTGAATTAATTGCACTGCCTTGGTTAATAGTATTACAGTAAACTCGTAAGGAACATAACTTAGTACACGTCTAGATTACTAAGGGTTATTAATATAGCCATTATTTCATTTTGAAATCATCAAGCCAATTAAGTTATTGGTAGGGATTAGGGTTGGGCGATGTAGACCAATTTGGCATTGTACGATGTCTAATGTGAAACATCGCGATGGACGATGGCATCATTATGTGAAAAGCAGGGGGCGGAGTGGGGGTTTGATAGACTGCGCGAAACATGTCTGAAGAGCGAGGAGGGATCCGGGGGTGAGAAAGGTGCCCGACTTATTTGAGGAAAGAGAGGGAGATGCACGATTTCCGGGAGATTATCACTCGTTTGCGGGCATTCTGAGTCCTGCAAATGCATAGAGACTCTTGAAACTTCCAGGAAACTTGGGATGTCTGAATATCACGTTTAACAATATAGTGAGACGAGATCCAATGGTACATCCTTGATAAACTGTCTGACGTGTACTGCTCTGTCTCTGGAGATCAGAGGAGGTGTGTGTGTGTGTGTGTGTGGCTCTGCAGTGAGCACCACTTGTGTCTGTGTGTGTGGTCAGGTGATGTGTGTTTTCAGCGGACGGAGGGCTGTTTAGAAATGCTAGGTAAAACACAGTGTGGATGTGGATCATTTTCGTTCTAAAATACTATTTTAACACTAAGACGTATTAGTGCAAACGGGGCCTGAGTGTGTATTTTTCGCAAGCAGGTTTGCAACGGGGGCGAGGCAGGAGCATCGGCAATGCTAGCTCAGTATCGTGTTGGCTATTCTCTATCGACCCAACCCTAGTAGGGACATTTCAGTAATTGGTGGATATTGTTGTGGACATGTACTCTTCGTCATGCCAATTCTACACCCTTAACCAATACTTGCCTTAACACTTCACTTCTCGCGAGAAGACAATGCGAACGTTAAAGAAACACCACACAAATGATAACTGATAAAGCATCAAAAATAACTTTGCCATACATGAATACGAAACATAAATTTGGCAGGAATTATATCTTTAGTTATCACTTGAACAAAACATTTCAACAACAAAAATTATATTGATTTACTGACATTAAACTGGCTCTTAGAATGGCTAGAATAGAATGACAGAGATAAAAAAAAAGCTATTGGAAATTAGTTATTAAAACTATTATGTTTAGAAAAAAAAATCTGTTAAACAGAAACTGGGGAGGGGGAATTATACAGGGGGATAATAAATCTGACTTCAGCTCCATCCAGCAATGACCAATGTGACAAAAAACAACAACATAACACAGCATCATTCACAATTTCCCCTAAACTCCCTAAACACCAAACAGGATATCAGACGTTCCTCAAACTACTGCTCAGTTAACCTGACAGGAAACACTAAGAAGTCCCTATTCACTACTTACAATTGCTAGTCAGCAAGTTTCGACTCTCATAAGATGCATAGTGCTCAAAAAACACGGCAGCATGTCAGACCACACATCAAATGCGCAGCGAGTCTAATTAAGGGGGCTTGTCAGAGTCGTTTGTGCCAGATGAAATAGATTTTTCTAAGCAGTCTAACAACAGATAAAAATCAAGGAAGTGTGAGAAAGGAGTGCGCAATAAAAAAATAAATAGCCCTGGGTTAAATGAATCTTAAAGTCTTTTCAATTTCTCTGCCACAACATGGCAAAAGGTCAATCTGGTATGAATGAAGCCTCATTTGCGGCACCACAGAACTCATGCGTCGTTAAAAAATGAAAGCGAAATTGCGTGGGCCGCATCCACTATCCTCCCGTGATGACCATTCAGCCAAGCTGTAATCTCATCAGATGACTTCAATCAGAAATCTTTCTTTTTCTCTTTCTTGGTTAACTTCGGTCTAAAAAGCAGCACCTGCTGTGAGCACCAACAATGACTTTATTCTCTTGGATTTTTTTTTTATGAACGGGTGGCGTATCTCTTGATAAAATCCTTTTTTTTTTTCATCCGAGGCTGTCAAACGATCATGTTTTAGCTCTTCAGTATTCCCTTTGTCTCTGATCTTAAATGGAATCATATATAGGGGAAACTCAAAGAGAGGTGTGCTGGATCCTGCCTCGCTTATTCTCTTCCTCCATGAAAGGGACGTGTATTACAAATGGAAATCTCAATTTTCTAAAGCACAGGCAGTTACGCAAACAACTATTTGAGCATGAAAAGGCTTTTGAATTACATTTTGATCTGAAATAAAAACTGAAATGGTCCGCGTAGTTTGAGAGTGAAAAAAAAAGAATAGCAGAAGAAATGGAACAGTTAAAGAGTTATGGGTGTTTGATCCCTCATTGGTTTCTGGGATTTCATCATATACTATTTTT